>NC_092113.1:28010245-28077745 GCF_045679555.1 Salvelinus alpinus
CTGGGGTCGAGGGGACGGGGTGAGAGGACGGGGTGAGAGGACGGAGTCGAGGGGTGAGGGGACGGGGTGAGGGGACGGGGTCGAGGGGACGGGGTGAGGGGACAGGGGTGAGGGGATGGTGTCGAGGGGATGGGGTCGAGGGGACGGGGTGAGGGGACGGGGTGAGGGGATAGGGTCAAGGGGACAGGGCGAGGGGACAGGGGTGAGGGGACAGGGGTGAGGGTATGGGGTCAAGGGGATGGGGTCGAGGGGACGGGGTGAGGGGACAGGGGTCAAGGGGAGACGGGCTGAGGTGATGGGGTCAAGGAGCTGGGGTCGAGGGGACGGGGTGAGGTGATGGGGTCAAGGGGCTGGGGTCGAGGGGACGGGGTGAGGTGATGGGGTCAAGGAGCTGGGGTCGAGGGGACGGGGTGAGGTGATGGGGTCAAGGGGCTGGGGTCGAGGGGACAGGGTGAGGTGATGGGGTCAAGGGGCTGGGGTCGAGGGGACGGGGTGAGGTGATGGGGTCAGGGTGCTGGGGTCGAGGGGACGGGGTGAGGTGATGGGGTCAAGGGGCTGGGGTCGAGGGGACGGGGTGAGGTGATGGGGTCAAGGGGCTGGGGTCGAGGAGACGGGGTGAGGTGATGGGGTCAAGGGGCTGGGGTCGAGGGGACGGGGTGAGGTGATGGGGTCAAGGGGCTGGGGTCGAGGAGACAGGGTGAGGTGATGGGGTCAAGGTGCTGGGGTCGAGGGGACGGGGTGAGGTGATGGGGTCAAGGGGCTGGGGTCGAGGGGACGGGGTGAGGTGATGGGGTCAAGGGGCTGGGGTCGAGGGGACGGGGTGAGGTGATGGGGTCAAGGGGCTGGGGTCGAGGGGACGGGGTGAGGTGATGGGGTCAGGGGGCTGGGGTCGAGGGGACGGGGTGAGGTGATGGGGTCAAGGGGCTGTTGTCGAGGGGACAGGGTGAGGTGATGGGGTCAGGGGGCTGGGGTCGAGGGGACGGGGTGAGGTGATGGGGTCAAGGGGCTGGGGTCGAGGGGACAGGGTGAGGTGATGGGGTCAGGGGGCTGGGGTCGAGGGGACGGGGTGAGGTGATGGGGTCAAGGGGCTGGGGTCGAGGGGACAGGGTGAGGTGATGGGGGACACACAGCTGAACGTGGCAGACAAAGGGCTGAGGAGTTGAAAGCAATGCGGAGGACGACACGCGGAGGAAGTTATTCTCTAGTTCTACTGTTCCACATAGCAACTGGCAGGCAATGCCTGTATAGTCAAGCTGAATCACCCCAAATGTGACCTGTGTGTATATGTGCAAGTGTGCTTCCATGAGTGTGTGTGCTTGGCCACCAAGCAAGCCTGGTCTGTGCTATTATTAGGCCTAGAGGCCTGGAGGTGTGGAGGCTGTAGAGAGGGGAAAACATGGACCTCCATGGGTGGGTGTAAGCTGAACTCTCAGACCCAGAAAGAGGGCAGGCGGGCAGGGAGTGTAGGCCAAGAGGCCTGGAGGTCTGTAGGTCCAGGCCGTAAGCTGAACTCTCAGACCCAGAAAGAGGGCAGGCGTGCAGGGAGTGTAGGCCAAGAGGCCTGGAGGTCTGTAGGTCCAGGCCGTAAGCTGAACTCTCAGACCCAGAAAGAGGGCAGGCGGGCAGGGAGTGTAGGCCAAGAGGCCTGGAGGTCTGTAGGTCCAGGCCGTAAGCTGAACTCTCAGACCCAGAAAGAGGGCAGGCGGGCAGGGAGTGTAGGCCAAGAGGCCTGGAGGTCTGTAGGTCCAAGCCGTAAACTGAACTCTCAGACCCAGAAAGAGGGCAGGCGGGCAGGGAGTGTAGGCCAAGAGGCCTGGAGGTCTGTAGGTCAAGGTAGTAAGGAGACTGTTCAGATTACTCCCACCCATAGAGCTCCATGTTTTTCCCTCTGCACAGCCTAAGTCCACACCTCTAGTTCTACACTCCCTGCCCGCCTGCAGAGATTAGGTGTCCTAACAGGGAGCAACAGGGAGCGTGATCTTCGTGATCCTGGCTCTCGTGTAAATATTGCACTTTAAATTGTGCCTTCCTGTATTATACTGATGCTAAAATGTTGATTATATTCTACAGAGCCATTTACTTTGTGTTCGTATTCTTATCTTTTGTTTATTATTGCTGTTGCATTGTCGAGAAGGAACCTGTGATTAAGCATTTCGTTGGACGATGTATACCATGTGTATCCCGTACATACAACTAATAAAACTTGAAACTTGTATGTGTGTTCCATGTCAGCCTCAGCCCAGGGCAGGGTTTGATACTGCGACCAAAACAGTTGCATTTGTGACCATTTGACTTGGCAGTGCAACACACGTTTAATTGGTCGCAAAAGTGGCAGTGAATTTTTTTAGCTGGTTATGTTTTTGGTTCACAATTAGCTTTTTTTATTATCATGATTAATTCATACAGTAATGTGCAATTGACCAAAAAATAACCATAAGACAGTCTTACACCTGTGTCCGACTCTTTATTTACATCACTTTCTCTATAAAAATCACTTTGGCTTCAGTCTCTCCCTCACCCCTCCCCGATTGGAGTAACCTTGAAAGAAATGTTCGCGCCAAAAAATTTGGCTATTTTTTCTCAAAAGTGCCAAAATGAAGCAGACTATTGAGACTTGTTTTAGGAAGCGAACTGTGTCCCCCGGCCCATCACCTGCTGTGCCCCCAGAAGAGGAAATAGATGAGGAACCGTATCAGTCGGGGCCCGCAAGAAGTGAGGAGGTGGAGGAGGACGATTCACAGGCACAGCCATTGAAAAATATATAGGCATGAAAGAATTCCAGTAGTTGAGATACAAAAACAAGGCAATGTACTGCATGTCCTGTAAAGAGTGTGGACCCTCCAATTCCAAATTCGCAACTGCATCAACACAATTCAAACTCAAAACGTTGACGTTTCACATCGACAGTAGGAAGCACACGAAGTGTAGGGACGGATGCATATCCCGTAGCGTTGTCCAGCTTCCGTCAGCCTGTCAGCACCAAGATGCAGCCTCCCGCTCAAGTGAGGAATCTGAAATGATAACAAAGGTCAATACAGCTTATAATATAGCCAGAGAGGAAATGCCATTGACCAAATGAACAATTCAGAGGAAGAACAGATTGGCTGTAAATCCAACATACGCCAACGACAAGCATTGTGCACAATTTATTGGCGTAATCTCAGACATTCTCAAGCAAAATACTGGTGCCAAATTCACTTCAGCCCCATACCTGTCGTTCATGATAGACAGTGATACCGACATCTCCACTAAAGAATGAAATAGTCTATTGCGGCATCGTTGAAAAAGGGAGACCTTCCAACACCCTAATTGGCCATGTCGAGGTTCAGCATGCCCATGCACAAGGTAATTGATATTATGTATACAGTGCCTTCGGAAAGTATTCAGACCCCTTTACTTTTTCCACATTTTGTTACCTTACAGTCTTATTTTACAATGTATTCAAAAAAAAATATCCTCAGCAATCTAAACACAATACCCCATAATGACAAAGTGAAAACGGGTTTTTAGAATTTTTTGCAAAGATATTAAAATTAAAAAACAGAAATACTTTAATATACATAAGTATTCAGACCCTTTGCTATGAGACTTGAAATTGAGCTCAGGTGCATCCTGTTTCAATTGATAATCCTTGGGATGTTTCCACATCTTGACTGGAGTCCACCTGTGGTAAATTAAATTGATTGGACATGATTTGGAAAGGCACACACCTGTCTATATAAGGTCCCATAGTTGACAGTGCATGTCAGAGCAAAAACCAAGCCATGAGGTCAAAGGAATTGTCTGTAGAGCTCCGAGACAGGATTGTGTCGATGCACAGATCTGGGGAAGGGTACCAAAACATTTCTGCAGCATTGAAGGTCCCCAAAAACACAGAGGCCTCCATAATTCTTAAATGGAAGAAGTTGTGAACCATCGGGTTCTTGGTCAGGGAGGTGAACCCGATGGTCACTCTGACAGAGCTCTAGAGTTCCGTCTGTGGAGATGGGAGAACCTTCCAGAAGGACAACCATCTCTGCAGCCCTCCATCAATCAGGCCTTTATGGTAGAATGGCCAGACGGAAGCCACTCCTCCGTAAAAGGCACATGACAGCCCTCTTGGAGTTTGCCAAAAGGCACCTAAAGACTCGCAGACCATGAGAAACAAGATTCTCTGGTCTGATGAAACCAAGATTGAACTCTCTGGCCTGAATGCCAAATGTCACGTCTGGTGGGAACTTGGCACATCCCTACGGTGAAGCATGGTGGTGGCAGCATCATACTGTGGGGATGTTTTTCAGCGGCAGGGACTGGGAGACTAGTCAGGATCGAGGGAAAGATGAACGGAGTAAAGTACAGAGAGATCCTTGATGAAAACCTGCTCCAGAGCGCTCAGGACCTCAGACTGGGCCGAAGGTTCATCTTCCAACAGGACAACGACCCCAAGCACACAGCCAAGACAATGCAGAGTGGCTTGAGCCCGGACTTGAACCCGATCGAACATCTCTGGAGAGACCTGAAAATAGCTGTGCAGCAATACACCCCCCCCCCATCCAACCTGACATAGCTTGAGAGGATCTGCAGAGAAGAATGGGAGAAACTCCCCAAATACAGGTGTGCCAAGCTTGTAGCATCATACTCAAGAAGACTCAATACTGTAATCACTGCCAAAGGTGCTTCAACAATGTACTGAGTAAAGGGTCTGAATACTTATGTAATTGTGATATTTCAGTTACAGGGTTTTGTGTGTAAATTGATGAGGATAAAACAGATCCACCCCTTCTTAGACTTGCTTCCAATGAGAATGACAGGTTTATAACTCACATTTCTATGTGCATTTTGTTGGGTCGGCTAAAAGTGACATATTGCAGCTTTAATTATATAGGCTAAAATTAAGTATTGTTGTACAGTGCAATGATAGACTGTTAAAACAGGCAAGCTAAACATTACAAAACTCGGTGCGACCAAATCATGTGCTGGTGCCATCAACTGAAACAGTTGGTAGCACCAGTGCCACGAGTGGAAAACAAGTTTGTGTACTGCAGGGTGTCAGCCAGCCCAGTCAGCCCCCTGAGCCCAGGGCCCAGATCCTGGTGAATAGAGGTGACCTGCTGCTGGCCTGATGTTTGTCCACCATTAGCTAAACAGATCTGTTGTTTCTCTCCTCTTTCTCCTCTCCTACTCTCTGACCTTGCCCTCTGTTCATCTGTTCCTCTGTTCTCTCTATTTGCTGTGACTCCCCTCCGCTGTCACCTTAGTAAGGTATACACTGAGGAGAAGAGAGGACAGGGAGGGGAGAAGGAGGGAGGGAGTGAGAGGCAGAAGGAGGGAGAGAATGAGAGAGAGAGGGAGAGAAAGAGAGTGAGAGAACAAGAGAGGGAGAGATAAAGAGAGCGAGAGAGGGAGAAAGAGAGAGAGAGAGAGATCCCTTCCTGTGCCAGGAGCTGCTGCAGCCAAACCAGCATGGTGGATGGTGTCCTTAGCAACAGCTGAGGCCCATGGCAACGGTCTGAATAGAGCCCATCCTTTCCCCCCGGGGGAACTATGCCTAGCTCTGAGCCCAGCAGGGGAGGTCCTATGGCAACCTGTCAATACACATACAACTCTCACACACACACACTTATTCCAGTGCATACTGTACTGTTTTTTACAAACTAGTTCTGGATTTTACGTTGAGCGTTAATATCTGATTTGAGCTGACTTGAAATAGACAATTTCAGCTGAAAACCCTGGCAGTGCCATAATTGCTAACATGTATATTTTCAATTACCATAATATTTCCTATCTTCCTCTCTGAATGTCCTTCATAATGACAGTTGCATCACTTTGTTTCATATTGAATGGTGGGGTTCAATTCATCCCTGCCAAACCAATAATTACCTTCTTTTGTTAAATCATTGGCATTGATTGGTAGTATGTTTTTTAACCTTTTGACACATATGTTATAAATATTAATAACAGCTGGTACAGCGTGAGTTCTTTTTGCACATGGCACCCAAATTCTATTCTGCTCTTCTAGAATTTGATTGTTGCATTTTGCCGCTTATCTCTGCACCCCTCACTGCATCAAGACCTAATTTTCTGCTTTTATATTTGGCTTTATAAAACTGTATTTATTAACCACTCAATCTCTTATCCTTTCTGCCTATAGTAGTAGCAGGGAGTATCTATGGTATTATTGATCATTATATAATAATAATGATCATCTATATTACATGTATTATTATCTGAAAGAGGCTTTGGTGTGAGCCTGTCTGAGTGTGAGACAGGGCTGGAAACCTGAGCTGCTAAGTCCAGTGCGTTTGATACAGTAGTGGCGAACAAACAAAGTGAAAGTGGGGTATGTGCATATATTATATATGCCACCCATGGCTAAGGGAAACGCTGGTATCCTGAATATTTTGTGTTCATTTATCCTCCCCTGGAAAAACTGGGCTACAGAGGTGGCTACGTTTTATCATCATGTCAATGTATTATCACCACTGGACATGTAGCCTACAGATGCCTGCCTCGTCCCCAAGCACGGAAGATATTTCTGGCTTGGATAGGTTTGAACCTTGTTGTGCGGAGGAGAGTGACAACAGGGTGGATAAAGTAATGTAAGCAACAAAGTCAGATAGTTTGTGTGGATGATCATATTGAATGGTGTGTGCGTGTAATCAGCTATATATTGTGTGCAGAGACCGTGGCATGAGTGAGGCGAGGTTGTAGATATAATGGGTTATCGTAAACTATGGCGCTATACAGTATTATCTAGGTTTATGCTTTGGCTTCATCTACGGGATGAATGTTGGTGGACCTTCCAAAACGTGGTTACATTTGGATAAGATGGCGCTGAAGAACATGGTTTGACGCTTTACATTCTCTCAACCAATTGTGATATTTTGTGTAACTTATTTTTTTACTTATTGTGTACATAATGTTGCTGCTAACGTCTCTTATGACCGAAAATAACTTCTGGACATCAGAAAAGCGATTACTCACCTCGTACTGTAAGAAACTTTTTCCTTTAACGAGTCCAACGAGAAGGATATCCTGCTTTCACTGGAACAGGCTCAGATCCACGCCTTTTGGGTGAAGAAAAGACGCCAGGAAAAGGGGCCGCAGATCAACCTTCTGAGAATCCGGAGGCGAGCGAGTAAACTCCCACTGCCATCCGTTCTTCTTGCTAACATGCAATCATTGGAAAATAAAATGGATGACCTACGATTAAGATTATCCTACTAACGGGACATTAAAAACGAACATTATATGTTTCACCGAGACGTGGCTGAACGAAGATACGGACAATATAGAGCTAGCGGGATTTTCCATGCACCGGAAGAACAGAGATGCTACCTCTGGTAAGATGAGGGATGGGGTTGTGTGTCTATTTGTCAATAACAGCTGGTGCGCGATGTCTAATATTAAAGAAGTCTCGAGGTATTGCTTGCCTGAGGTAGAGTACCTTATGATAAGCTGTAGACCACACTATCTACCAAGAGAGTTCTCATCTGTATTATTCTTAGCCGTCTATTTACAGTACCACCACAGACGAAGCTGGCACTAAGACCGCTCTCAGCCAACTCTATAAGGCCATAAGCAAAGAAGAAAATGCTCACCCAGAAGCGGCCTTCCTAGTGGCCGGGGACTTTAATGCAGGCAAACTTAAATCAGTTTTACCAAATTTTTACCAGCATGTCACATGTGCAACCAGGGGGGAAAAAAATCCTAGACCACCTTTACTCCACACACAGAGATGCATACAAAGCTCTCCCCCGCCCTCCATTTGGCAAATCTGACCATTATTCTATCCTCCTGATTCCTGCTTACAAGCAAAAACTAAAGCAGGAAGTCCCAGTGACTCGCTCAATACGGAAGTGGTCAGATGACGCGGATGCTACACTACAGGACTGTTTTGCTAGCACAGACTGGAATATGTTCCAGGATTCATCCAATGGCATTGAGGAGTACACCACCTCAGTCATCGGCTTCATCAATAAGTGTATCGATGACATTGTCCCCACAGTGACTGCACGTACATATCCCAACCAGAAGCCATGGATTACAGGCAACTTCCGCATCAAGCTAAAGGCTAGAGCTGCCGCTTTCAAGGAGCGGGAGACTAAGCCGGACGCGTATAAGATGTCCCGCTATGCCCTCAGACGAATCATCAAACAAGCAAAGCGTCAACACAGGATTAAGATTGAATCCAACTACACCGGCTCTGACGCTCGTCAGATCTGGCAGGGCTTGAAAACTATTACGGATTACAAAGGGAAACCAAGACGTGAGCTGCCCAGTGACGTGAGCCTACTAGTCGAGCTAAATGCCTTTTATGCTCGTTTCAAGGCAAGCAACACTGAAGCATGCACGAGAACACCAGCTGTTCTGGATGACTGAATGATAACGCTCTCGGTAGCTGATGTGAACAAAACCTTTAAACAGGTCAACATTCACAAAGCCGCTGGGCCAGACGGATTACCAGGACGTGTACTCAAAGCATGCGCGGACCAACTGTCAAGTGTCTTCACTGACATTTTCAACCTCTCCCTGACCGAGTCTGTAATACCTACATGTTTCAAGCAGACCACCATAGAACCTGTGCCCAAGGAAGCGAAGGTAACCTGCCTAAATGATTACCGCCCCGTGGGACTCACGTCGGTAGCCATGAAGTGCTTTAAAAGGCTAGTCATGGCTCACATCAACAGCATCATCCCGGACACCCTAGACCCACTCCAATTCGCATACCGCCCCAACAGATCCACAAATGACGCAATCTCAATCGCCCTCCTCTGCAACTGAATCCTGGACTTCCTGACGGGCTGCCCCCAGGTGGTAAGTGTAGGCAACAACACGTCTGCCACGCTGATTCTTAACACTGGGGCCCGTCAGGGGTGTGTACTTAGTCCCCTCCTGTATTCCCTGTTCACCCACAACTGCATGGCCAAACACGACTCCAACACCATCATTAAGTTTGCTGACTACACATCAGTGGTAGGCCTGATCACCGACAACAATGAGACGGCCTATAGGGAGGAGGTCAGAGAACTGGCAGTGTGGTGCCAGGACAACAACCTCTCCCTCAATGTGAGCAAAACAAAGGAGCTGATTGTGGACTACAGGAAAAGGCGGGCCGAACAGGCCCTCGTTAACATTGGCGGGGCTGTAGTGGAGCGTGTCAAGAGTTTCAAGTTTCTTGGTGTCCACATCACCAACGATCTATCATGGTCCAAACATACCAAGACAGTCGTGAAGAGGGCACGACAAAACCTTTTCCCCCTCAGGAGACTGAAAACATTTGGCATGGGTCCCCAGATCCTCAAAAGGTTCTACAGCTGCACCATCGAGAACATCCTGACCGGTTGCATCACCGCCTGGTATGGCAACTGCTCGGTATCTGACCGTAAGGCGCAACAAAGGGTAGTGTGAACGGCCCAGTACATCACTGGGGCCAAGCTTCCTGCCATCAAGGACCTATATAATAGGCGGTGTCAGAGGAAAGCCCATAAAATTGTCAGAGACTCCAGTCACCCAAGTTATAGACTTTTCTCTGCTACTGCACAGCAAGCGGTACCGGAGCGCCACGTCTAGGACCAAAAGGCTCCTCAACAGCTTCTACCCCCAAGCCATAAGACTGCTGAACAAGGAATTAAATCGTCACCAGACATTTTACATTGACCCCCCCCCCCCCCCTCTCCATTTTGTACACTGCTGCTACCCGCTGTTTGTTTGTTGTCTATGCATAGTCACTTCACACCCCCTACATGTACAGATTACCTCAACTAGCCTGTACCCCCCCCCCCCCCCCCCCCGCACACACTGACACGGTACCGGTGCCCCCTGTATATAGCCTCTTTATTGTTATTCTTTTTGTGTTACTTTTTATTATAACTTTTTATTTTAGTCTTCTTGGTAAATGTTTTTCTTAACTCTTCTTGAAATGCACTGTTGGTTAAGGGCTTGTAAGTAAGAATTTCACGGTAAAATTTACAATTGTTGTATTTGGCGCATGTGACAAATAAAGTTTGATTTGATTTTTGATAAACTTAAAGTATTACTGATTACAAATCCTCCTTAAAGGATTTCACCAAATCTGGCAACCCTTTTTAGCTTTCGCGCTACGGCTAGGCTAGGCAGTAGGCTTGTATTTGAGGTGAAAATCTTTGAGGTAATAGCACTTTATTTGCTTTGTGATTTGTCAAAAACGGTACATTTATTTTTATTTCACCTTTATTTAACCAGGTAGGCAAGTTGAGAACAAGTTCTCATTTGCAACTGCGACCTGGCCAAGATAAAGCAAAGCAGTTCGACACATAGAACAGAGTTACACATGGAATAAAACAATAAAATAAAATGAAATATGGAATAAACATGGAATAAAAGGACTTGTCAAGTCATGAGCCCCAATTCATGTATACACTGTAAAAAGCACATTAAAGATTTGTAATATGCTGAAATCTGGCCAAACCAAGTAGATCTTATTTGGGCGATGGGCGCAGCCATCTTTGACTTTGTTTATTTGTGATATATAGGGAATGGCATTCTGGGATTAGGGAGTTTCCGCTCATCAAACATAAATAAACATGGCTGCCATCAAAGAACGTATCCTCTGTTAGCTTAGCTGACACATCTCTTTTCAAAACAATATTGCATTTCTCCCTTGTGGTCACCAGAGATGTGGTACATTGTAAACAAGTCTTGCTGTTAGTCGCTAACTTATGTTTTTTGTTGTTGTCAGCACTACCTGTTATTTAGACTGGTTTATGGAATGAGTTTGGCTGTGGATGTGTTCCGTGTGATGCTTGGATGATGAAGTTCGCATTTATCTTTTACAATAAAAGGTGAAATTGAACAATAATGTTGAAGACCTTTATTTTCCATCAGTACAAAACATTGTGTATGAAACAGGCAGGGAGCAGGTCTCGAACCCTCGACTTTATAGCCCGAAGTCCAGCGCGCTATCGACTGTGCCGCAAATGCATGCTCGTGCGGCAGAGTCAATATCCGCGCTTATAAACCCAGGGTCGTTACACTTGTTTAGATGTTTTTCAGACAACAATGCTGTTTAGACACGTTTGGTGCATCATTCGTTCTGTTGCTACCGTTCCAATCACGTATTTGCAATGGTACGCTGCAGGGACCTCTCAACAATGATCACAAATATGTGATCGATTGCGCCAAAGGGTTAATGAAAGACGCTAATCTTATCAGACTAGTTATGTAAATGTCTATCAGGATGAAATGACAGAAAATGAGAGCAAGGTGAGCAGTTCTACTGTAAATGACAGCTGCCAATATCTCCCGCCAAAATATCATCTGTACCAGTGGCTAGCTGAGATTACAGGCAATCTTCCTAATCATGGCACATTTAGTAATCCAGCCTCAATTCACCCACTGGCAATAAAAGGGAGAATTGCCTGCAGAAATTGGCAGCTGCAAGGAATGAAAGAGCACCTTCCTCCCTAGTCCCAAGCCAGTGAATCACCTTGGCACAGTTTCTCCTAGAAAGAGGGATAATTGAAGGTCCCAAAATGATCCCCATTTCAGAAGGACCAACTTCCCTACAGATGATCCTTAGCTTTCCAAAAAATCTAAAATAACAGCGGAACCCAGAGATTACTGCAGCGCCTGAAATGGATAGCAAACAAATAGCACTGTCATGAACTGAACTTCGTAGTTTCTGTTTGCTTCGATCACCTCTTAGAAATACCAGCAAACCAATCAGTATTATGGTAATTGCTGAGTAGTACTGAGGGCAGCGGGCAGGTATGTAGAGAAGTGGTGTTCAGATCATCAGGCAGCTCAGACATCCTGGCTCAAACATCACGGGAAATGTTGCTCTCTGTCTCTGTCCTGTCCAGCCTACAGCAGGAGAAACTATTAGTGTCAGAACTAGACCTTGATAGGAGAAGAGCAGGGCACCATCTGTAGCTTAGTCAGAATAAAGCAATACAAGTACAAAGGAGTATGTCATGTTTGAGAAGAAAACTTTCTCTTTGGTGCGTAAATACAGAAGGGTTTCGTAGTGTGTGTGTGCATATGTGCATTAGGCCTGCTCGTGTGTGTGTGTGTGTGTGTGTGTGTGTGTGTGTGTGTGTGTGTGTGTGTGTGTGTGTGTGTGTGTGTGTGTGTGTGTGTGTGTGTGTGTGTGTGTGTGTTTGTGTGTGTGTGTGTGTGTGTGTGTGTATATGTGCATTAGGCCTGCTCTGTGTGTGTGCATATGTGCATTAGGCCTGCTCTGTGTGTGTGTGCATTATGCCTGCTCTATGTGTGTGTGCATTATGCCTGCTCTATGTGTGTGTGCATTATGCCTGCTCTATGTGTGTGTGCATTATGCCTGCTCTATGTGTGTGTGCAATATGCTTGCTCTATGTGTGTGTGCATTATGCCTGCTCTATGTGTGTGTACATTATGCCTGCTCTATGTGTGTGTGCAATATGCTTGCTCTATGTGTGTGTGCATTATGCCTGCTCTATGTGTGTGTACATTATGCCTGCTCTATGTGTGTGTGCATTATGCCTGCTCTATGTGTGTGTGCATTATGCCTGCTCTATGTGTGTGTGCATTATGCCTGCTCTATGTGTGTGTGCATTATGCCTGCTCTATGTGTGTTACAAGCTCTTAAGCAACAATGCAGTTCAAGAAATAGAGTTAAGAAAATATTTACTAAATAAAAAGTAACACAATAAAATAACAATAAAGAGACTATATACAGGGGGTACCGGTACCGAGTCAATGTGCGGGGGTACAGGTTAGTAGAGGTAATTTGTACATGTAGTTAGAGGTAAAGTGACTATGCATAGATAATAAACAGCGAGTAGCAGCAGTGTAAAAACAAAGGGGGTCAATGTAAATGGTCAGGGTGGCCATTTGATTAACAGGTCTGTGCTGTGCGCGCCCTGCTGCCTGTGTTCAAATCAAATCAAATGTATTTGTCACAACAGGTGTAGACTAACAGTGAAATTCTTACTGACAGGTCCTTTTCTAACAATGCAGTTAACATAAACCTAAAAAATGTAATAAAGAATTTAGAAAGTGACATGAGGTATAAATACACAATGAAAAACCAATAACAATAATGATTAAATGTAACATGGCTATATGCAGGGATTGTGTGACAAGAGACTTCTACAGTTAATCAATAGCCATCTTAAATGTGTGTATCCTCAGTCAGTACGAGGTCTGTGTGACCTTTAGGATCTTCACCTCTATTTGACTCCACTGCTCTGCTCTTAACCCCTTTAAACCCCCTTTACAACTCCTATAAACTCCTTTAAAACCCATTTAAACCCCCTTTAAAAACCCTTTAAAAATCCTATAAATCCCCTTTAGAACCCATTAAAACCCCCTTTAAAACCCCCTTTAATTGATTACCAAATAGCAGCCCCAGTAGCTCCAGAGCCAGTGGCCCTGGTACCTTGAAACCCCAGGCTGAGGCTCAGAGAAGAAGCCTTCAATCAGCCTTCCTGGCCTGGGTCTCTCTTAGAGCACGCTGCAGCCTCCCTCCACTGTTAAAGGGCCAAGTTGAACAGAAAGATGGTGAGCCCCTGCTGTTCCATTCAGACTCTCTCTCCGTCCCTCCTCCCCTCCCCTCACTCCTTTCCCAATAAATCTTCACCACTTATCCCCCTCGGCTGCAGCTTCTGTCCTCTCACTCTCTCTGTTTCTCTCACTCTCTGTTTCTCTCACTCTCTCGGTTTCTTTCACTCTCTGTTTCTCTCACTCTATTTCCATCTCGGACACATGAGTCCATTTCAGCATTGCTGTATGTGTGTGTGTAGCGGAGGCCTGCTTAGCTAGTTGTTCTTTCTTTCTTTCTCTCTCTCTCTCTCTCTCTCTCTCTCTCTCTCTCTCTCTCTCTCTCTCTCTCTCTCTCTCTCTCTCTCTCTCTCTCTCTCTCTCTCTCTCTCTCTCTCTCTCTCTCTCTCTCTCTCTCTCTCACACACTCTCTTTCCCCTCTCCCTCCCTCCCTCCCTCTCTCTCTCTCTTCCCCTCTCCCTCCCTCTCTCTCTCTCTCTCTCTCTCTCTCTCTCTCTCTCTCTCTCTCTCTCTCTCTCTCTCTCTCTCTCTCTCTCTCTCTCTCTCTCTCTCTCTCTCTCTCTCTCTCTCTCTCTCTCTCTCTCACACACTCTCTTTCCCCTCTCCCTCCCTCCCTCCCTCTCTCTCTCTCTTTCCCCTCTCCCTCCCTCTCTCTCTCTCTTTCCCCTCTCCCTCCCTCTCTTCCTCTCTCTATCTTTCCCCTCTCCCTCCCTCTCTCTCTCTCTTTCCCCTCTCCCTCCCTCTCTTCCTCTCTCTCTCTTTCCCCTCTCCCTCCCTCTCTCTCCCCAGCTCAGCACATTACAATTACACTGACTACCCCGCAGTGATCTCATTACTCACATTCAAATAACTCTCTATCTCTCTTTCTCCTTCCTTCAATGTGTTTCTCTCTCTCCATTTATTCATCTATTTTTTGAATTCCTTTCTCTTTTATTCACAAATGACTTGAAGATAAAGAGTTTGATTGTCAATCAAAAAAAGAGAAATACTCCTACATACACACACACTATTATTATGATTACAGATGGATTGTGTTCAGTCTTAATTTAGCCAGTAGAGATGTAGGCTGGCTCTGCTATTAGGCATCCGTGCCAGAATGGTTTAGTATGGTAAAGTAAAGACTGAATCACATATGTCATAAACATGTTGTGCATCGCTGAGTTATATATTTACATACCTAACTACATTTGTCTCAGAATAGAAAAGCTTATGTTCATATTTATTATTGGCAGGGTTGTATTTTTTATGTTGTGAAACACATTACCGTTGACTGCATACTCTAATTGGACTTAACTTCTGGAGGTAAATTAATTAACCCTATGATGATTAGTGGCACCTTTCACCTGAGACTCAGAGAAAAGAACATAACGTACAGCATTTTTTCCTGTTGATTGAGACAGAAATTCAGTTGATGCCAGCATTATTTATGTTGCTCACAGTAAATATAAAATACTTCAGAAATAAATAAACTTAGAGGTAGCAGAGAGAGAAGGAAGGAGAGAGATCATTTGAATTTGAAAATGACCTTTATTGGCACAATTCACATAGCGAGAAAGTAAAGAAGGAGAGAGAGAGAGATTGTGTGAGAGAGAGAGAGTCTTGAGGGTAGAATGCAGACCAAGACTGGCTAAGCTCCTACAGTACTGGTCTTGTGGAGGTCTGGGAGTAATTGTGCCTGAAGCAGTTGATGGTGTGGTTTCCTCTCTGCTGATGTTGAGCTGATGCAGTATCATTAGGATTGGAGAGACCACATCAAACACAAACACTGGCTACACAGATCCATGCCTTCCTGCTTTAAAGCTTTACAAAGATTAAACATGCCTAAATCACACACTCCATTTCCCATTCCCTTACATGTTTCATTGTACGAGGCGGCACTAAGCAGTTCAGTTCAGTTCCCCCTTTTTCCTTTTCTAGATGTTATTAGACATAGAACAGTAAAAAAACAGCCATGGTTGATTTCATGTTTAATAAAGAACAAGGGAAATAAGTATGGAACATTATGCAACCCACCAGCAGCATCAGTGTTGGGAGGCTGGCCCTCTCCGGCTGTGAGCTCATCAATATTCCTGTTAAGTCCGTAGCCAATGGAGCCGCCACAGGGAAAACATTTGAAATTCATAGAAATTCTTATCAGTTTGTTGCATTGGCCCTATTGATGGATTTCTGTGGAAAGGGCACTAGCTCCAGCTGCATGGGCGTCGGGTCTAAGCCTGTTCTCTGTAGCCTCTGGTGCTAGGTAGGTGTTAGCTAGGTAAAGAGGAGCTCCAATTTCTTCCTCTAGCTGCCCAATCCAAAGTTGCGTAGGCTATGTCATGAAAATTAGTATGACCACAACACGTCTGTGGACCCTAGGAAGACTCGAAGTCCCTTAGGTTTCACCAAATGGAGATCCATAATCTAAGTTTGTCCTTGACTCCAGGTTCTGAAAGTTGTTTCGAAATATCCAGTTGAAGTCGGAAGTTTACATACACTTAGGTTGGAGTCATTAAAACTCGTTTTTCAACCACTCTTCAAAAACTATAGTTTTGGCAAGTCGGTTAGGACATCTACTTTGTGCATGACACAAGTACTTTTTACAACAATTGTTAACAGACAGATTATTTCACTTATCATTCACTGTATCACATTTCCAGTGGGTCAGAAGTTTACATACACTAAGTTGACTGTGCCTTTAATCAGCTTGGAAAATTCCAGAAAATTATGTCATGGCTTTAGAAGCTTCTGATAGGCTAATTGACATCATTTGAGTCAATTGGAGGTGTACCTGTGGATGTATTTCAAGGCCTACCTTCAAACCCAGTGCCTCTTTGCTTGACATCATGGGAAAATCAAAAGAAATCAGCCAAGACCTCAGAAAAATTATTCTAGACCTCCACAAGTCTGGTTCATCCTTTAGAGCAATTTCAAAACACTTGAAGGTACAATGTTCATCTGTACAAACAAATGTACACAAGTATAAACACCATGGGACCACGCATCCGTCATACCACTAAGGAAGGAGATGCATTCTGTCTCCTAGAGATTAATGTACTTTGGTGTGAAATGTGCAAATCAATCCCAGGACAACAGCAAAGGACCTTGTGAAGATGCTGGAGGAAACAGGTACAAAAGTATCTATATCCACAGTAAAACGAGTTCTATATCGAGATAACCTGAAAGGCCGCTCAGCAAGGAAGAAGCCACTGTTCCAAAACTGCCATAAAAAAGCCAGATTACGGTTTGCAACTGCACATGGGGACAAAGATTGTACTTTTTGGAGAAATGTCCTCTGGTCTGAGGAAACAAAGATAGAACTGTTTGGCCATAATGACCATTGTTATGTTTGGAGGAAAAGGGGGGAGGCTTGCAAGCCGAAGAACACCATCCCAACCGTGAAGCACGGGGGTGGCAGACTCATGTTTTGGGGGTGCTTTGCTGCAGGAGGGACTGGTGCACTTCACAAAATAGATGGAATCATGAGGAAGGGAATTTATGTGGATATATTGAAGCAACATCTCAAGACATCAGTCAGGAAGTTAAAGCTTGTTCGCAAATGGGTCTTCCAAATGGACAATGACCCCAAGCATACTTCCAAAGTTGTGACAAAATGGCTTAAGGGCAACAAAGTCAAGGTATTGGAGTGGCCATCACAAAGCCCTGACCTCAAGCCTATAGAAAATTTGTGGGCAGAACTGAATAAGTGTGTGCGAGTAAGGAGGCCTACAAACCTGACTAATTTACACCAGCTCTGTCAGGAGGAATGGGCCAAAATTCACCCAACTTATTGTGGGAAGCTTGTGGATGGCTAACTGAAACTTTTGACCCAAATTAAGCAATTTAAAGGCAATGCTACCAAATATTAATTGAGTGTATGTAAATTTCTGACCCACTGGGAATGTTATGAAAGAAAGAAAAGCTGAGATAAATCATTCTCTCTATTATTATTCTGACATTTCACATTCTTAAAATAAAGGGGTGATCCTAACCGACCTAAGGCAGGGAATATTTACTTGGATTAAATGTCAGGAATTGTGAAAAACTGAGTTTAAATGTATTTGGCTAAGGTGTATGTAAACTTCCGACGTCAACTGTAATTTAGCCTAAATGGATGTTATTGGAAGGAAAGACCGAATTTTGATTGTCATCCCGTCTTATCTCGGAGGAAGGGACAGAATGAGAGGGGAGAGAAAGTGTCTTTAGGACACAGAAATCCTACAAATAGATTAGCGGTCGTCAGTCAAAGTGGACGGCTGGCCCCGTGCCAGATCTATATTGATTTAATTCACAGAGCACTTGAATGGGCCAGATAACTGTGATTACCCAATTCATTACTCTGGGCTTGGAGAGTGGACCAACATGAGATAACAGGATAGGGGATAGGGTAACCTAGAACTGCATGTACCAGGTCAGTGGCCCTGCTCTGAGCAGCCTGCCTAACGACTAGCCTCTTTTTTTCAGTTTTTAATGCTGTTTTCAGATGCTTATGCAGCAATAGAGAACTTTATTTTCTTAGTTTATAACCAGATATGTGACATTAGAAGACGCTATTCTGTCATGTATTTGATTGCTTGTACTCTTTATGCCTGGAGACAGCTGGAGCAAGGCAGAAGCTTATTTTTCCTTTATTGGGGAAAATGTTCTTTGTCAAGTGCTGCCTTTTCAGTTTCTCTTCAAGCAATGCAATATCCAATGGATCTTAGGAAAGCTTCAATTTTAGTTTGAGGAAATACAAAACTGTCGTCTCTCTGAAGAAAGGTGATTACTCAGACAGAACAGAGCGAGAGACTGATGTTCAGGACAGCTTTTTGCACTCTCTTTCTCTCTCTCCTTCCCCAGCTCTCTCTCTCATCTGACAAACAACACATGTTATCTGGCCTCTGAATACAGCAAGATTCTGTTAAATAGCCTTTTTTATGAGCTCAATAAATGTTTACAGTTGGCTTTTTATGTGATTTATAATAATTAGTTTGATGTACTTTGTTGGGAAATGTATTAATATTCACAACTAATATATCCATGCCGTAACAATGTCTATGATGTCTTTGAGGATTGGAGGACACATTTGTTACACTACTCTCTTGTTGCTCATTGAGATAGTATGAGTTATGTATAGGTTTTTAATGAGTTTCTGACACTGAAAGATATGGCCACTCACCCCATCTCCCTCTTCTCTCCCTCTTCTCTCCCTCTCTACCTCTCTCCCTCTTCTCTCCCTCTCTACCTCTCTCCCTCTTCTCTCCATCTCTACCTCTCTCCCTCTTCTCTCCCTCTCCCTGTCTGCCTCTATCCCTCTTCTCTCCCTCTCCCTCTCCCTCCCTCTCTGCCTCTCTCTCTCTCTCTCCATATCTCTCTCTCTCTCTCCATATCTCTCTCTATCTCTCTCTCCATATCTCTCTCTCTCTATATCTCTCTCTATATCTCTCTCTCTCCATATCTCTCTCTCTCCATATCTCTCTCTCTCCATATCTCTCTCTCTCCATATCTCTCTCTCTCCATATCTCTCCATATCTCTCACTCCATATCTCTCTCTCTCTCTCTCTCTCTCTCTCTCTCTCTCTCTCTCTCTCTCTCTCTCTCTCTCTCTCTCTCTCTCTCTCTCTCTCTCTCTCTCTCTCTCTCTCTCTCTCTCTCTCTCTCTCTCTCTCTCTCTCTCTCTCTCTCTCTCTCTCACCATGGCCCACAGAAACCCTACCCGCCACCTCCACCCATTCCTCTAATGAATAGTGATGTAGTGTTTAGTAATATTCCAGACCATCTCTAAAGTCATGACTTGCTCATCAGCAGCTCTGCGTCTCAGCCCTCCTACCACCTACCCCAGCATTAGTATCTCTCTGATGGGTGGAGCTTTATTTAACCAGGTAGGCTAGTTGAGAACAAGTTCTCATTTGCAACTGCAACCTGGCCAAGATAAAGCTTAGGAATTTGACATATAAAACAACACAGAGTTACACATGGAATAAACAAAACATACAGTCAATAATACAGTAGAACAAAGAAAACAAAAAGTCTATATACAGTGAGTGCAAATGAGGTAAGATAAGGGAGTTAAGGCAATACATAGGCCATGGTGGTGAAGTAATTACAATATAGCAATTAAACACTGGAATGGTAGATGTGCAGAAGATGAATGTGCAAGTAGAGATACTGGGGTGCAAAGGAGCAAGATAAATAAATAAATACAGTATGGGGATGAGGTAGGTAGATAGATGGTGTAACGACGTTCGTCTGAGGAAGAAGGAGAGGACCAAGGTGCAGCGTGGTACGTGTTCATGACTTTTAATGACACTGAACACTAGAACAAAAAATAAAAGTGGAACAAACGAAACAGTCCTGTCTGGTGTAGACACAAAACAGAAAACAACTACCCACAAAACACAGGTGGGAAAAGGCTACCTAAGTATGGTTCTCAATCAGAGACAACGATAGACAGCTGCCTCTGATTGAGAACAAAACATAGAATGCCCACCCCAACTCACGCCCTGACCAACCAAAATAGAGACATAAAAAGGATCTCTAAGGTCAGGGCGTGACAGATGGGCTGTTTAAAGATGGGCTATGTACATGTGCAGTGATCTCTGAGCTGCTCTGACAGCTGGTGCTTAAAGCTAGTGAGGGAGATATGAGTCTCCAGCTTCAGTGATTTTTGCAGTTCGTTCCAGTCATTGGCAGCAGAGAACTGGAAGGAAAGATGACCAAAGGAGGAATTGGCTTTGGGGGTGACCAGTGAGATATACCTGCTGGAGCGCATGCTTCTATGGTGCTTCTATGGTGACCAGTGAGCTGAGATAAGGTGGGGCTTTACCTAGCAGAGACTTGTAGATAACCTGTAGCCAGTGGGTTTGGCAAAGAGTATGAAGTGAGGGCCAACCAACGAGAGCGTACAGGTCGCAATGGTGGGTAGAGTATGACACTTTGGTGACAAAACGGATGGCACTGTGATAGACTTCATCCAGTTTGTTGAGTAGAGTGTTGGAGGCTATTTTATAGATGACATCACCGAAGTCGAGGATCGATAGGATGGTCAGTTTTACGAGGGTATGTTTGGCAGCATGAGTGAAGGATGCTTTGTTGCGATATAGGAAGCCGATTCTAGATTTAATTTTGGATTGGAGATGCTTAATGTGAGTCTGGAAGGAGAGTTTACAATCTAACCAGACACCTAGGTATTTGTAGTTGTCCACGTATTCTAAGTCAGAGCCGTCCAGAGTAGTGATGCTGGACGGGCGAGCAGGTGCGGGCAGTGATCGGTTGAATAGCATGCATTTAGTTTTACTTGCGTTTAAGAGCAGTTGGAGGCCACGGAAGGAGAGTTGTATGGCATTGAAGCTCGTCTGGAGGTTAGTTAACACAGTGTCCAAAGAGGGGCCAGAAATATACAGAATGGTGTCGTCTGCGTAGAGGTGTATCAGAGAATCACCAGCAGCAAGAGCAACATCATTGATGTATACAGAGAAGAGAGTCGGCCCAAGGATTGAACCCTGTGGCACCCCCATAGAGACTGCCAGAGGTCCGGACAACAGGCCCTCCGATTTGACACACTGAACTCTATCAGAGAAGTAGTTGGTAAGCCAGGCGAGGCAATCATTTGAGAAACGAAGGCTGTCGAGTCTGCCAATAAGAATGTGGTGATTGAGTCGAAAGCCTTGGCCAGGTCGATGAATACGGCTGCACAGTAATGTTTCTTATCGATGGCGGTTATGATGTCGTTTAGGACCTTGAGCGTGGCTGAGGTGCACCCATGACCAGCTCTGAAACCAGATTGCATAGTGGAGAAGGTGCGGTGGGATTCGAAATGGTTGGTATCTGTTTGTTAACTTGGCTTTCGAAGACCTTAGAAAGACAGGGTAGGATAGATATAGGTCTGTAGCAGTTTGGGTCTAGAGTTTCACCCCCTTTGAAGAGGGGGATGACCGCGGCAGCTTTCCAATCTTTGGGAATCTCAGACGATACGAATGAGAGGTTGAACAGGCTAGTAATAGGGGTTGCAACAATTTCGGCAGATAATTTTAGAAAGAGAGATTCCAGATTGTCTAGCCCGGCTGATTTGTAGGGGTCCAGATTTTGCAGCTCTTTCAGAACATCAGCTATCTGGATTTGGGTGAAGGAGAAATGGTGGAGGCTTTGGCGGGTTGCTGTGGAGGGTACCGGGCAGTTGAGCGGGGTAGGGGTAGCCAGGTGGAAAGCATGGCCAGCCATAGAGAAATGCTTATTGAAATTCTCAATTATAGTGGATTTATCAGTGGTGACAGTGTTTCCTAGCCTCAGAGCAGTGGGCAGCTGGGAGGAGGTGCTCTTATTCTCCATGGACTTTACAGTGTCCCAGAACTTTTTTTAGTACTACAGGATGCACATTTCTGGTTGAAAAAGCTAGCCTTAGCTTTCCTAACTGCCTGTGTATATTTGTTCCTAACTTCCCTGAAAAGTTGCATATCACGGGGGCTATTCGATGCTAATGCAGAATGCCACAGGATGTTTTTGTGCTGGTCAAGGGCCGACAGGTCTGGAGTGAACCAAGGACTATATCTATTCCTAGTTCTACATTTTTTGAATGGGGCATGCTTATTTAAGATGGTGAGGAAGGCACTTTTAAAGATTAGCCAGACATCATCTACTGTCGGGATGAAGCCCAGTGGGCTCCATTATCTGAAGTTCATAATGGAACTGTGTCCAACTCGTATTGACTCCTGAGGAAACCAGAGCACTGCTCCACCTCTGAACCCTGGGACACATGTGTCACGCTGCCTTGTGTCCAGTCCCCACTAAAAAACCCTGTGTGTGTGCCTGCGTCCATTTAAAACCCTGCTTGGCTGCCTGTCTACTATATTACTGTCTGTAGGGGCTGCCTGGCTACTATGTTACTGTCTGTAGGGGCTGCCTGGCTACTATGTTACTGTCTGTAGGGGCTGCCTGGCTACTATGTTACTGTCTGTAGGATCCAGGCTCTTTCATTATGGGCCTGTCAGAGAGTCATGCTGCAGAGGTTCCGGAGGGCCAGGGGAGCAGCTAACACAGAGCACAAGGTCAGAGCCAGAGAGAGAGAGAGAGAGAGAGAGAGAGAGAGAGAGAGAGAGAGAGAGAGAGAGAGAGAGAGAGAGAGAGAGAGAGAGAGAGAGAGAGAGAGAGAGAGAGAGAGAGAGAGAGAGAGAGATATGGAGAGAGAGAGAGAGAGAGAGAGAGAGAGAGAGAGAGAGAGAGAGAGAGAGAGAGAGAGAGAGGCCTTGCTATCAAGAGAGGCCGCCGTAGGCAGACCTGGCTCTCAAAAGAAAACAGCCTATATGGCCACTGCCCACAAAATGAGGTGGAAACTGAGCTGCACATCCTAACCTCCTGCCAAATGTATGATCATATTAGAAACACATATTTCCCTCAGATTAAACAGACCCACAAAGAATTCTAAAACAAATCCCCAAAAACTTTGGAGTACTTTAAGTTAAATTATGGCCAGAAAGACAAATTCAACTCCATCTTTCATCGAATCAGATGGCTTATTCATCACAAAACTGTCACGCCTGCTCCCGCTCCCCCTCTCTGGCGCTCGAGGGTGCCAGGAGAACCATCATTACGCACACCTGTCACCATCGTTACGCGCATCAGCGCTTCATTGGGCTCACCTGGACTCCATCACTTATTGATTTCCTCCCCTATATCTGTATAGTCCTCAGTTTCATCCCCGTGTCAGCATTACTGTTGTTTTTGTTCCCCCTGTCCAGACACTGTCCTTGTTTTGTTTCATGTCGGTTATTTATTAAATACTCACTCCCTGTACTTGCTTCTCGTCTCCCAGCGTCTGTCCTCACACAAAACCATTTAATGTTGCCAATTATTTTAATGATTACTTGATTGGGAAAGTGGGCAAACTTAGGCAGGAAATGCCAACAATGAACAGTGAGCCATCGTTTTCATGCATAAAAAAAACGAATAATGAAAGAAAAGCATTGCAAGTTTGAATTCTGTGAAGTTAGTGTGGGAGAGGTGGAACATGTATTGTTGTCGATCAATAATGTCAAACCTCCTGGCATTGACAACTTAGATGGAAAGCTACTGAGGATGGTAGCTGACTCTATAGCCATTCCCTCTCTGTCATATCTTTAATCTCAGCCTAGAGGAAAGTCTTTGTCCTCAGGCCTGGAGGGAAGCCAGAGTAATTCCGCTACCCAAGAGTGGTAAAGCGGCCGTTACTGGGTCTAACAGCAGACCTATAAGTTTGCTGCCAGCTCTTAGCAAACTGTTGGAAAAATGTGTCTTACCAAATACAATGCTATTTCTCTGTAAGCAAATTAACAACAGACTTTCAGCATGCTTATTGAGAAGGGCACTCAACATGTACTGCACTGACACAAATGACTGATGATTGGTTGAAAGAAATTGATAATAGGAAGATTGTGGGAGCAGTACAGTTAGATTTCAGTGCTGCCTTTGATATTATTGACCATAACCTGTTGTTGAAAAAATGTACACTACCATTCAAAAGTTTGGGGTCACTTAGAAATGTCCTTGTTTTTGAAAGAGAAGCACATTTTTTTGTCAGTAAAAATAACATCAAATTGATCAGAAATACAGTGTAGACATTGTTAATGTTGTAAATGACTATTGTAGCTGTAAACGGCAGATTTCTAATGGAATATCTACATAGGCGTACAGAGTCCCATTATCAGCAACCATCACTCCTGTCACGTTCTGACCTTAGTTCCTTTTTTATGTCTTTATTTTGGTTTGGTCAGGGCATGAGTTGGGGTGGGCATTCTATGTTCTATATTCTATGTTTTGTTCTATGTGTTGTATTTCTGTGTTTGGCCTAGTATGGTTCCCAATCAGAGGCAGCTGTCAATCGTTGTCTCTGATTGAGAACCATACTTAGGTAGCCTGTTCCCACCTGTGTTTGTGGGTAGTTGTTTCCTGTTTTGTGTTTGTTTCACCATTCAGGACTGTTTCAGGACTGTTTCCGTGTTCTGTTATATTAAAGTAACATGGACACTTACCACGCTGCGTATTGGTCCGATATTTCATATTCCTCATCAGAAGAGGAAGACAATCGTTACAACTCCTGTGTTTCAATGGCACGTTGTGTTAGTTAATCCAAGTTTATAATTTTAAAAGGCTAATTGATCATTAGAAAACAATTTTGCAATTATGTTAGCACAGCTGAAACTGTTGTGCTGATTTAAGAAGCAATAAAACTGTCCTTCTTTAGACTAGTTGAGTATCTGGAGCATCAGCATTTGTGGGTTCGATTATAGGCTCAAAATGGCCAAAAACAAAGCACTTTCTTCTGAAACTCGTCAGTCTATTCTTGTTCTGAGAAATTAAGACTATTCCATGCAAGAAATTGCCAAGAAACTGAAGATCTCGTACAACGCTGTGTACTACTCCCTTCACAGAACAGCGCAAACTGTCTCTAACCAGAATAGAAAGAGGAGTGGGAGGCCCCGGTGCACAACTGAGCAAGAGGACAAGTACATTAGAGTCTAGTTTGAGAAACAGACACCTCACAAGTCCTCAACTGGCAGCTTCATTAAATAGTACCCGCAAAACACCAGTCTCATCGTCAACAGTGAAGAGGCGACTCCGGGATGCTGGCCTTCTAGGCAGAGTTCCTCTGTCCAGTGTCTGTGTTATTTTGCCCATCTTAATCTTTTCTATTTATTGGCCAGTCTGAGATATGGCTTTTTCTTTGCAACTTTGCCTAGAAGGCCAGCATCCCTTAGTTGCCTCTTCATTGTTGACGTTGAGACTGGTGTTTTGTGTGGCCTCTACTTTTGTATTTTTACCTGTGACCTGCCACTGGCATTAAACAAAGCATGTGTGTCCATGTATGCTGATGATTCAACCATATACGCATCAGCAACCACAGCTAATGAAGTCACTGAAACCCTTAAAGTGTTGCAGTCTGTTTTGGAATGGGTGGACAGTAATAAACTGGTCCTGAACATCTCTAAAACTAAGAGCTTTGTATTTAGTACAAATCATTCCCTAAGTTCTAGACCTCAGCTGAATCTGGTCATGAATGGTGTGGCTGTTGAACAAGTTGAGGAGACTAAATTACTTGGCATTACCTTAGATTGTGAACTGTTATGGTCAAAACATATAGATGCAATGGTTGTAAAAATGGGGAGAGGTCTGTATATAATAAAGAGATGCTCTGCTTTTTTGACCCAACACTCCAAATAGCAAGTTGATTCTTGTCCAGTTGTGTGGTCCAGTGCTGCAAGGAAAGACCTAGTTAAGCTGCAGCCGGCCCAGAACAGAGGGCACGTCTTGCTCTTCATTGTAATCAGAGGTCTTGCGCTTCATTGTAATCAGAGGTCTTGCTCTTCATTGTAATCAGAGGGCTGATATAAATACTATGCATGCCAGTCTCTCATGGCTAATAGTTGAGAAGAGAGTGACTGCATCACTTCTTATTTTTATAAGAAACATTAATGTGTTTAAAATTCCAAATTGTTTGCATAGTCAATTTACACACAACTCTGACACACACAGTTACCTCACCAGACAAGCCACCAGGGGTCTTTTCGCAGTCCCCAAATCCAGAACAAATTCAAGAAAGCGTACGGTATTATATAGAGCCATTATTGCATGGAACTTCCTTCCATCTCATATTGCTCAAATAAACAGCAAACCTGGTTTTAAAAAACAGATAAACAACAGCTCAAGCATGGCACAACGCCTCTCCCCTATTTGACCTATATAGTTTGTGGGTATACACTGATATATAGGCTATGTGTGTATTTAAAAAACAATGTATGTAGGTCTTTCCTTGAGCTGTTCTAGTCTATGAATGTTGTGTATTATGTCATGTTTCATGTTCTGTGTGGACCCCGGGAAGAGCTGCTGCTTCAGCAACAGTTAATGGGAATCCTAATAAAATACCAAATACCAAAATACATTGTTATAACACTGTATATAGACATAATATGACATTTGAAACTTTTGCGAGTGTAATGTTTGCTGTTCATTTTTTCACTTTTGTTTATTATCTATTTCACTTGCTTTGGCAATGTTAACATATGTTTCCAATGCCAATAAAACCCCTTGAATTGAATTGAGAGAGAGTGAGATGGGGGGAGGGGGGGGAGAGGGAGGTGGAGAGAGAGAAAGGGGGGAGAAAAAGAGAGGGAGAGTGGGGGGAGAATGAGTGAGAGCGAGAGGGGGGGGAGATAACTATATAAGCTATATAAAATAAACTTGATTTGACTTGAGATAAAAGGTGAGAAAAGGAGCAGCACTGGGACGTGCCTGTGAAGGACACTACAGCATTAGAGAGCCCATACTAGACCAGTAAGGGGTCAGAAGAAGGTCAGCATATCAATGAATAGAGGCAGACTCCAGTCCTCCAGACCCCAGTGTAGCTGCCTCCAGGTCAGCCTGAGCACCAGTGTTATTCATTAACACTGGAACCGCCTGGCCTTTCAGCATATACTGTAAGTACCCGCTAAAGAATGTTGGCGGGCGCCCGCGTTAGCTTATGCATCAGATGCAAAGTGCGCAAACATGCTTGATAAATAAATGCTTGATAAATAGTGCAGAAACTATTGTAAAGGATTAACTGCATGAGGAAATATTCATGGAATGTATCAATAAAAAAAGAACAGCAATAGTTATTTGTTTAGAGAGTCAAGGATATGTTTTGTATAATTCTACAAAGTCCTAGAAAAAACGTAGACCTCTAAGCCAATTTTCCCTTACAATAAAAACATTAGTATAATCCGTTTGATCAACTTTATTTGTAGATTTGATTAGTAATATATAATATAGTAATTAATAAAGCCCAGTTACAGCTTCTTTTGACAAAGTAGAAATGAAAAAGATGATGATAATAATATAACCAGCCAGGTGTGCAGGTGAAATGATTTGCTGTATTCCTAAACCAAAGCACCAGTGCATGAACACCAGTAATTGCAGAAGATTTAAAAACAGTTATTTGTTGATTGTTTCGGACACTGTATTGTGCCCTTATACCCACACTTTTACACATGAGTCAATCACGTCTTCTCTTTATGCTTCGGCTCCACAGTTCTTGTGCACCTGTTGACTTGGCATTGTGTCTTATTATTCCCAAGTGTGAGCTATGGTGCTTGGGGTAGAGGGAGAGCAGGACCTGCTGCCTGCTTGGAGCTGTGGTGCTTGGGGAAGAGGGAGAGCAGGACCTGCTGCCTGCTTGGAGCTGTGGTGCTTGGGGAAGAGGGAGAGCAGGACCTGCTGCCTGCTTGGAGCTGTGGTGCTTGGGGAAGAGGTAGAGCAGGGCCTGCTGCCTGCTTGGAGCTGTGGTGCTTGGGGAAGAGGGAGAGCAGGACCTGCTGCCTGCTTGGAGCTGTGGTGCTTGGGGAAGAGGTAGAGCAGGGCATGCTGCCTGCTTGGAGCTGTGGTGCTTGGGGAAGAGGTAGAGCAGGGCCTGCAGCCTGCTTGGAGCTGTGGTGCTTGGGGAAGAGGGAGAGCAGGGCCTGCTGCCTGCTTGGAGCTGTGGTGCTTGGGGAAGAGGGAGAGCAGGACCTGCTGCCTGCTTGGAGCTGTGGTGCTTGGGGAAGAGGGAGAGCAGGACCTGCTGCCTGCTTGGAGCTGTGGTGCTTGGGGAAGAGGGAGAGCAGGACCTGCTGCCAGCTTGGAGCTGTGGTGCTTGGGGAAGAGGTAGAGCAGGGCCTGCTGCCTTGGCGGCCTGCTTGGCGGCTGTACCCTCTTTGTTGGCGTTCATGTGGTTCTCACGAAGCTCACATGCCAGATCCAGTGGGATGCATGGTGCTGAGGATGAAGCGCTTATTTATTTGCCATCTGTACACCATGAGTGTTCCTTTACCATTCTCCATCACTGATGTGGAGTACAGCTCCGCTGGTATGTTGTTTTGCGCAGAGGGGTGCAGCTCCCACCTTTGTTTGTTCACTGTTCTGAGCAGGCTAGTTGGTTGGGAAAACATCACACAAGCCATGGCTGAGGTTCAGGGATGAGGTTCAGGGATGAGGTTCAGGGATGAGGTTCAGGGCTGAGGTTCAGGGATGAGGTTCAGGGATGAGGTTCAGGGATGAGGTTCAGGGATGAGGTTCAGGGCTGAGGTTCAGGGCTGAGGGCCAGAAGTGGTAGAAGGTGAGGGATCTGCATTTTGTTGGCATGCGGTTGTGTCAGCTCCAATTAGCATCTCTTGTTATGTTAAATTACATTGAAATACAGTGTAGTGGCATGCGATGTCACATGTGTTTTTCCCTTCCTTTTCCCCCATTCATCGAACTGGAGTTTAACCCTTTAAGAACTAGTGTGTGTTTCAATCAGTCATGGCAGTGTTTTGGTGCATATGGCACACACAGTTTGGTGCTGCTGGAAACAGCTGCTGGCTCAGTGGGGGTTAAGGCATACCGGAGGCTCTGGAGGGTGTGTGTGTGCGTGTGTCTGTCTGTGCGTCTGTGCGTGTGTGCGTGCACTTATGTGTCTGTTCTTGTGTCTGTGTGTGCGTGCACAAGTGTGTGTGTGTATTCTAACATGTGTCTCTAGCTAGATAAACAGGGCCACTTGAGGGCAGGTACACAGGGCTAGCTGAGCTGCCAAGCGTTGACCCTCTCCCTCTACCCTGAGGCTGTGTGGGTTTAGCCTACTGACTGACTGCCTGGGTGACCTGGTGACTGGTGTCAGCTTCCTCCCCTGAAGGTCCTGGCTCCTATTAGCATCAGCAGCATGGAGCATGGACACTCCCTTCAGGGGACTCCGCTATGGCTGCAATGCTGTTAGTTATGGCTGCACTCAGATTGTTTGGGTTTCACAACCTCCATTTCCAGTTTTCCTCATAAAACAGAATTGGGAGTATGTAGGGTGTCCAATCAAAAACGCATCTTTTTTATCAATGGGTAAAATAAAAGTAGTCTCTTTCCCATTGAACTCGTCACCTTTCTTCTGGAAACCGGAGGACATAAAACAATATAGAGGTAAGATGGATATCGATTTTGAGATATGACATGTAGTATTTTCATGGTTTAGTATACGCTTTCATATTCATTCAAAATTCCTGTTATTTTTTGAAGATTTCTCACTAAAACAGGGGTATCTTGGCCTCCCGAGTGGCGCAGCAGTCTAAGGCACTGCATCGCAGTGCTTGAGGCATCACTACAGCCCCGGGTTCAATCCCAGGCTGTGTCACAGCCGGCCGGGATTTCCTTATCCCATTGCACTCTAGCGACTCCTTGTGGCGGGCCGGGCACCTGCAAGCTGACTTCGGTCGCTTGCACAGTGTTTACCTCCAACACATTGGTGGGGTTGGCTTCCGGGTTAAGCGAGCCGTGTGTCAAGAAGCAGTGCGGCTTGGCAGGATCGTGTTTCAGAGGATACATGGCTCTAGACCTTTGCCTCTCCCGAGTCCATAGGGGAGTTGCAGCAATGGGACAAGACTGTAACTACCAATTGGGGGTAAAAAAAAGAAAAAGAATGTCAACAGACATTTTACATTTAATTAAGCTCGTGTTATGCTAATTGTGCTTTTTGCGACCCGAGGAAGCAACTGAATACGACGATCACAAAATGTAAAATCCTCAAACATCTAGTAGGTCCGTTATCATGCCTTGAAAAATGACTAATATCACCAATTCTCTTTCATATAATAACAGCTATAACAGCTAGAGGAGAGTTTACATGTATGTTTCACTCAATGACCTGTCTCTTACATACATACAACCAACCCCATAACAAAGACAAATACCGTGTCATGACTGTACTGCTGTTACTGTACTGTGCAGGGCCCATATTCATAATGTCTCTCAGAGTAGGAGTGCTGATTTAGGATCAGTTTGGGCTTTTAAATTATAATGACTGGACAGTGGGGACCTGATCCTAGAACAGAACTCCTACTCTGAGACACTAATGAATATGGGCCCTTGAGTGCAAATCTGTCGTTCTGCCCCTGAACAAGGCAGTTAACCCACTGTTCCTAGGCCGTCATTGAAAATAAGAATTTGTTCTTAACTGACTTGCCTAGTTAAATAAAGGTTAAATAAATGTTTTTAAAGTGGGTATGCAGTGTTGTGTCTGTGGGGTGATGGGTCTGAAAGCTGTGGTGTAGATCAGATAGCAGACCTGGCTCCCTGGGCATCTCTGGTGAAAGGGGATAGGGCTGATGTTTGGGCTATGCTAGGCAGGAGTGCTGTCCTCTTTAAATAAGACACACTTGAACAAAGTGTTGCTGATCAGATTAACTTGGCTGCCTGGGATCAGGTTTCTACTGATTTCCCTGCTGCTTCCCCCACTGTCTGAGGTTAGAATCTAGCATGTTAGCACTCCTATCAATATCACTGTCTGAGGTTAGAATCTAGCATGTTAGCACTCCTATCAATATCACTGTCTGAGGTTAGAATCTAGCATGTTAGCACTCCTATCAATATCACTGTCTGAGGTTAGAATCTAGCATGTTAGCACTCCTATCAATATCACTGTCTGAGGTTAGAATCTAGCATGTTAGCACTCCTATCAATATCACTGTCTGAGGTTAGAATCTAGCATGTTAGCACTCCTATCAATATCACTGTCTGAGGTTAGAATCTAGCATGTTAGCACTCCTATCAATATCACTGTCTGAGGTTAGAATCTAGCATGTTAGCACTCCTATCAATATCACTGTCTGAGGTTAGAATCTAGCATGTTAGCACTCCTATCAATATCACTGTCTGAGGTTAGCTCTTATAGCATCCAAGCAATCCAATCATTGAATTAAGAATCTAGCATGCTAGCACCCATATCATTACATTACAGTACTAATTGAAAAGATACACGAAAGCTACAAAGTAACAACACTTGGAGTTTTTAGTTTTGTATTGCTAAATAGGCTTATACTGAATAACATGCCATATATTTGTGATTTTTATGTGCCTTTAAATGTGACATTTTCACCTTGAAATGGTAACAACTATTCTATGATTATACTCTGAATGTGTCATGCTTTTCTTCAGTTAGAGCAAGTTAACAGTGCAGTAGTAGTGGCAGCACACTGCAAGCTGCAGAGAATGTTGTAACAAAAGTATAGTCAATTATTTTACTAAGAAGAGAGAGGAAATAATAGAAACTTTGGGAATTGAATGTGGAACAATGGCAATAGCAGAATGATTCAGCTCCATCTGTTGTGGTGCTGTCTGGTATATGTGGATACTATTGTTGTGTTTCACATTGTGTGACAGAGGGAAATGTTTCTGTTCTCTTGACCTGATGACTTCCTCCTTCAAAGAACAGCTGATCATTGACAAAACATCAGAGGAAGAAACAATATATTGCTTCTTTCAGTTGGTATCTCTCTGTTTCATTATTGATCTCTTGTTCTCCATCTTTCTTTCTCTCTTTTTCTTTCTCTTTATATCTCTTTCATTTGGTTCGTGACTGCTTTTGGTGCTGTCTATACCTATCTGTCTCTTGTTTCTGTTTCTCTCTTCCTGAGTGAAGCATCTCTCTTTCTTTCCTTCTTTCTTTCAATCTCTGGGGGCTCTCTCTCTCTCGTGATCCTGCCAGTCCCAGCCACAATCCCAAAAAAGCCCAGTGGAAGCCCCCATCTGCGCTCCCTTTTCCGTCAGTAGTAGGAGACAGGGTTTACAGGAGTAGGATACAGGGTTTACAGAAGTAGGAGACAGGGTTTACAGCAGTAGGATACAGGGTTTACAGCAGTAGGAGACAGGGTTTACAGCAGTAGGAGACAGGGTTTACAGCAGTAGGAGACAGGGTTTACAGCAGTAGGAGACAGGGTTTACAGCAGTAAGATACAGGGTTTACAGCAGTAAGAGACAGGGTTTACAGCAGTAGGAGACAGGGTTTACAGCAGTAAGAGACACGGTTTACAGCAGTAAGAGACAGGGTTTACAGCAGTAGGATACAGGGTTTACAGCAGTAGGAGACAGGGTTTACAGCAGGTGGAGACAGGTTTTACAGCAGTAAGAGCCAGGATATACAGCAGTAAGAGACATGGTTTACAGTAGGGTTTACAGCAGTAAGAGACAGGGTTTACAGCAGTAGGAGACAGGGTTTACAGCAGTAGGAGACAGGGTTTACAGCAGTAGGAGACACAGTTTACAGCTGTAAGAGACAGTGTTTACAGCAGTAAGAGAAGGTTTTACAGCAGTAAGAGACAGGGTTTACAGCAGTAAGATACACGGTTTACGGCAGTAAGATACAGGGTTTACAGCCGTAAGAGACAGGGTTTACAGCAGTAGGAGACACGGTCTACAGCAGTAGGAGACACGGTTTACAGCAGTAAGTCACACGGTTTACAGCAGTAAGAGACACGGTTTACAGCAGTAGGAGACAGGGTTTACAGCAGTAGGAGACAGGGTTTACAGCGGTAGGAGACAGGGTTTACAGCGGTAGGAGACAGGGTTTACAGCAGGTGGAGACAGGTTTTACAGCAGTAAGAGACAGGATATACAGCAGTAAGAGACAGGGTTTACAGTAGGGTTTACAGCAGTAAGAGACAGGGTTTACAGCAGTAGAAGACAAGGTTTACAGCAGTAGGAGACAGGGTTTACAGCAGTAAGAGTCAGGGTTTACAGCAGTAGAAGACAAGGTTTACAGCAGTAGGAGACAGGGTTTACAGCAGTAAGAGACAGGGTTTACAGCAGTAGGAGGTTTCCCTCTTTTCTTCTTCTTATGTTCTTAATTTCCTCCTCCCTCCTCCTTCCTTCCTCACACCACATGTCCATGATACCCACCAGGTCTGATCCAGTAAACCATTAGGGAGGCAGTAGTAGTGTACTTTAGTGTAACACCCTATCGGAAGACATGGCAGCGTATCTGCAGACATCCCAACAAAGCTCTGCTACGCCACATCTCAAGGGATGGGAAAACAAAAGGCCTAACACAGTAAAGCCATTCAGTACAGCAAAACTATGGAAAGGGGACAAACATGTCAGCTGTGATTTGGCTAACAGGTCCATTCACTTTTTAAAAAGCACAATCTCTCTCTACCTCTCACTCGCTCTCTCTATCTCTCTCTCTCAATTCAATTTTACATTTTTCAATTTAAGGGCTTTATTGGCATGGGAAACATATGATTGCATTGCCAAAGCAAGTGAAATAGATAATAAACAAAAGTTAAATAAACAATACAACATTTCACAGTAAACATTACACTCACAAAAGCTTTTTTCATATTATGTCTATATACAGTGTTGTAACAATGTGCAAATAGTTAAAGTACAAAAGGTCAAATAAATAAACATAAGTATAAGTTACAGTGGTGTTTGTTCTTCACTGGTTGCCCTTCTCTTGTGGCAACAGGTCACACTTCTTGCTGCTGTAATGGCACACTGTAGTATTTCACCCAGTAGATATGGAAGTTGATCATAATTTAATTTGTTTTCGAATTCTTTGTGGATCTGTGTAATCTGAGGGAAATGTGTGTCTCTAATATGCTCATACATTTGGCAGGAGGTTAGGATGTGCAGCTCAGTTTCCACCTCATTTTGTGGGCAGTGTGCACATAGCCTGTTTTCTCTTGAGAGCCAGGTCTGCCTTTGGCGGCCTTTCTCAATAGCAAGGCTCTCTCTCTCTCTCTCGTTCTCTCTCTCATGTGCTCATTGGGCCTGTTCCTCATTACAGTTTGATGTTCTTACAGGCATTTTTTTCCCGACCGAGCTTTAAAATGCAAAGTGTGGACTTTCCTGTGTGTGTGTGGTTTGGTAAGTTGTCGTTAGGAGTCTGGTTCTGATTAGCCTCGCTTTGGGGCCGAGCTGGCACTGGAACCCCCAGGCAATAATTGTTTGGTTCGCGCTCTCGCTCTCTCTCTCATCAGGAATGGTGGGATGAGAGGAGAAGAGAGCAGAACAGGGTATAAAGAGCTCCCAGCTCCTGTGGGACCTATAGAGCTCATTAACCTGTTCAGGGCCCACAGGGAACTCCAACCTCTCCACTACCCTCTCAGCCTCTCCTCTCCTGTCATCCTATTATTTATGTAGATGTGTTGATCTCTCTGTCATGTGCAGTGTTCCCAATGTAACATATAATAGAAGAATGACATCTACACTCTAGCTGCACATGCGGTAGTCTAGTCTATGAATAACATCTAGTCTGAGGAAGAGCCAATACCAAATCTCAGATTTGTAAAAGTCTCTTTCAGGGACTTTTTGCTCTGTATACAGTATGTATCATGTATGTTAAAAGTAATTTCCATTGAAAAGCCTAAATCTTGTTTGGGTGAGCGTGGCTCTACTCTGGGCTGGACTGTGTTGGGCCGTCTGGCTGTGCTTGGCTAATCTGCTTGTTGGGGTGTAGCGCCTCTGAAGTCTTCTGAATCCATCTGAAATGGAGAGAACTGCCAATAAGGACCAACTGAATGGCCCGAGCAGAGAACATATACAACATTGGGAGCATGAAACATTGGGAGCATGAAACATTGGGAGGATGAAACATTGGGAGGATGAAACATTGGGAGGATGAAACATTGGGAGCATGAAACATTGGGAGCATGAAACATTGGGAGCATGAAACATTGGGAGCATGAAAATTGGGAGGATGAAACATTGGGAGCATGAAACATTGGGAGCATGAAACATTGGGAGCATGAAACATTGGGAGCATGAAACATTGGGAGCATGAAACATTGGGAGGATGAAACATTGGGAGCATGAAACATTGGGAGCATGAAACATTGGGAGCATGAAACATTGGGAGCATGAAACATTGGGAGGATGAAATAGTGTGAGGAGAGCCTGTACTCCCCTCCCATTCACTCTCTTTCTCTCTCATTCTCTTTTTTTTAGTTTCTCTGTGTGTTTATCTTTCCGGCATGTGGCTGAGGACTTAAATTTGAGACTCCATGTTTTCAACAACTCTGACTTCTTTGTTGTCTCCTGCCTCCAGCTTATCTCAATTCAATTCAATTTAAGGGCTTTATTGGCATGGGAAACATATGTTAACATTGCCAAAGCAAGTGACGTAGATAATATACAAAAGTGAAATAAACAATAAAAATGAACAGTACACATTACACTCACAGAAGTTCCTAAAGAATAAAGACATTACAAATGTCATATTATATACAGTTGAAGTCAGAAGTTAACATACACTTAGGTTAGAGTCATTAAAACTTGTTTTTCAACCACTCCACAAATGTCTTGTTAACAAACTATAGTTTTGGCAAGTCGGTTAGGACATCTACTTTGTGCATGACACAAGTACTTTTTCCAACAATTGTTTACAGACATGTTATTTCACTTATAATTCACTGTTTCACAATTCCAGTGGGTCAGAAGTTTACATACACTAAGTTGACTGTGCCTTTAATCAGCTGTCTCCTAGAGATGAGTTCTGTCTCCTAGAGATGAACGTACTTTGGTGTGAATAGTGCAAATCAATCCCAGAACACTAGCAGAGGACCTTGTGATGATGCTAGAGGAAACAGGTACAAAAGTATCTATATCCACAGTTAAACGAGTCCTATATCGAGATAACCTGAAAGGCCGCTCAGCAAGGAAGAAAGCATTGCTCCAAAACCGCCATAAAAAAGACAGACTGCTGTTTGCAACTGCACATGGGGACAAAGATCATACTTTTTGGAGAAATGTCCACTGGTCTGATGAAACAAATATAAAACTGTTTGGCCATTATGGCCATCGTTATGTTTGGAGGAAAAAGGGGGAAGCTTGCAAGCCGAAGAACGCCATCCCTACCGTGAAGCACGGTGGTGGCAGCATCATTTTGTGGGGGTGCTTTGCTGCAGGAGGGACTGGTGCACTTCACAAAATAGATGGCATCATGAGGGAGGAAAATTATGTGGATATATTGAAGCAACATCTCAAGACATCAGTCAGGAAGTTAAAGCTTGGTCGCAAATGGGTCTTCCAAATGGACAATGACCCCAAGCATACTTCCAAAGTTGTTGCAAAATGGCTTCAGGACAACAAAGTCAAGGTATTGGAGTGGCCATCACAAAGCCCTGACTTCAACTCTGTAGAAAAATTGTGGGCAGAACTGAAAAAGCGTGTCAGAGCAAGGAGGCCTACAAACCTGACTAATTTACACCAGCTCTGTCAGGAGAAATGGGCCGAAATTGTGGATGGCTACCCAAAACATTTGACCCAAGTTAAACAATTTAAAGACAATGCTACCAAATACTAATTGGGTGTATGTAAACTTCTGACCCACTGGGAATGTGATGAAAGAAATTAAAGCTGAAATAAATAATTCTCTCTACTATTATTCTGACATTTCACATTCTTAAAATAAAGGGGTGATCCTAACTGACCTAAGACAGGGAATTTTTACTAGGATTAAATGTCAGGTATTGTGAAAAACTGAGTTTAAATGTATTTGGCTAAGGGGTATGTAAACTTCCGACTTCAACTGTATACTATATAGAGTGTTTTAACGATGTACAAATGGTTAAAGTGCAAAAGGGAAAATAAATAAGCAAATCTTCTCGCTCTCTCATCCAGTCTGTGTGTATGTGTGTTTCTGTGTTTCTGCGTGTGTAACCGTGTGAGAACAGGAGGCCAACAAACGAGAGCCGAAGAGTCACAGCGACCTGGAACGTTCTCTCTCTCACTCTTCAAATATCTTCAACCGTTTCTCTTTACACTTTCTCTTTCTCTCCCTCCCTCTTCTCCTCTCTCCTCTCACACTCTCCGGCTTCTCCTCTTTGTTCCTTTTCTCTCTCCCTCACATTCTCATCCCCGTCTGTAATGCTACAAAATATTTGCATATCATTGGTGTAAAGAGACTTCAACTCCACAATGAATGGGTTTTTAAATGGTGTCCCTGGCCTCTCCAATATGTCTGGGTTCTTAGCTTAACCCAGGAGGGACCATATGGACTGCAAGCAGCCCCCACACTACACTCTGGCCCTGGCCCCAGACTCACTCTGGCCCCAGCCTCACTCTGCTTCTAGCCCCAGCCTCACTCTGCTCCTGGCCCCAGCCTCACTCTGCTTCTAGCCCCAGCCTCACTCTGCTCCTGGCCCCAGCCTCACTCTGGCCCTGGCCCCAGCCTCACTCTGGCCCCAGCCTCACTCTGGCCCTGGCCCCAGCTTCACTCTACCACTGGCCCCAGCCTCACTCTGCCTCTAGTCCTAGCCTCACTCTGCCTCTAGCCCCAGCCTCACTCTGCCTCTAGCCTCAGCGTCACTCTGGCCCCAGCCTGGCCCTGGCCCCAGCCTCACTCTGCCTCTAGCCCCAGCCTCACTCTGCCTCTAGCCCCAGCCTAACTATGCCTCTGGTCCCAGCCTCACTCTGCCCCTGGCCCTAGCCTTACTCTGCCCCTGGCCTCAGCCTCACTCTGCCCCTGCCTCAATCTGCTCCTGGCCCCAGCCTCACTCTGCCTCTAGCCCCAGCCTCACTCTGCCTCTAGCCCCAGCCTCACTCTGCCTCTAGCCCCAGCCTCACTCTGGCCCCAGCCTGGCCCTGGCCCCAGCCTGGCCCTGGCCCCAGCCTCACTCTGCCTCTAGCCCCAGCCTCACTCTGGCCCCAGCCTGGCCCTGGCCCCAGCCTGGCCCTGGCCCCAGCCTCACTCTGCCTCTAGCCCCAGCCTCACTCTGCTTCTAGCCCCAGCCTCACTCTGCCTCTAGCCCCAGCCTAACTATGCCTCTGGTCCCAGCCTCACTCTGCCCCTGGCCCTAGCCTTACTCTGCCCCTGGCCTCAGCCTCACTCTGCCCCTGCCTCACTCTGCTCCTGGCTCCAGCCTCACTCTGGCCCTGGCCCCAGCCTCACTCTGGCCCTGGCCCCAGCCTCACTCTGGCCCTGGCCCCAGCCTCACTCTGCCTCTAGCCCCAGCCTCACTCTGCCTCTAGCCCCAGCCTCACTCTGCCCCTGGCCCCAGCCTCACTCTGGCCCTGGCCCCAGCCTCACTCTGGCCCTGGCCCCAGCCTCACTCTGCCTCTGGCCCCAGCCTCACTCTGCCTCTGGCCCCAGCCTCACTCTGCCCCTGGCCCTAGCCTTACTCTGCCCCTGGCCCCAGCTTCACTCTACCACTGGCCCCAGCCTCACTCTACCACTGGCACCATACTCCACTCTGTCCCTGGCCTCTGCCTCACTTTGCCCCTTGCCCCTGCCTCACTCTGCCCCTGGCCCCAGCCTCACACTGGACCTGGCCCCACCCTACACTCTTCCCCTGGCCCCAGCCTCACTCTTCCCCTGGCCTCAACCTCACTCTGGCCCTGGCCTCATTCTCACCCTGGCCTCAGTCTCACCCTGGCCCTGGCCACAGCCTCACTCTGGCCCTGGTCTCAGTCTCACCCTGGCCCCAGACTCACTCTGCCCCTGGCCCCAGCCTCACTCTGGCCCTCACTCTGGCCCTAGCCCCAGCCTCACTCTGGCCCTGGCCCCAGTCTCACTCTGGCCCCAGCCTCACTCTGCCTCTAGCCCCAGCCTCACTCTGCCTCTAGCCCCAACCTTACTCTGGCCCTGGCCCCAGCCTAACTATGCCTCTGGTCCCAGCCTTACTCTGCCCCTGGCCCTAGCCTTACTCTGCCCCTGGCCTCAGCCTCACTCTGCCCCTGCCTCACTCTGCTCCTGGCTCCAGCCTCACTCTGGCCCTGGCCCCAGCCTCACTCTGGCCCTGGCCCCAGCCTCACTCTGTCTCTAACCTCTGCCTCTAGCCCCAGCCTCACTCTGCCTCTGGCCCCAACCTCACTCTGGCCCTGGACTCAGCATCACCCTGGTCTCAGCCTCACTCTTCCCCTGGCCCCAGTCTAAATCTGTCCCTGGCCCCAGTCTAAATCTGTCCCTGGCCCCAGCCTCACTGCCCCTGGCACCACACTCCACTCTGCCCCTGGCCCCTGCCTCACTCTGCCCCTGGCCCCTGCCTCACTCTGCCCCTGGCCCCTGCCTCACTCTGCCCCTGGCCCCTGCCTCACTCTGCCCCTGGCCCCTGCCTCACTCTGCCCCTGGCCCCTGCCTCACTCTGCCCCTGGGTTCTTTATGAGACTGGTATTAAGTGTCAGCTGGGGTTTTGATGTCAGGGTGTCAGGATGTGTGTATGTGTGTGTGTGTGTTTGCCTGCCATTGTGTGTGTGTGAGTGTTTCTCTCTCTGTGTGTATGAGGTGTCTAGAGTTACCGTCAAGGTGAGGAGGAAATTGAGAAACAGGCTCTTCAGGCAGACAGCTGCAGAGTGAGATCACACAGACCCCCTCAGACCAAAACCTTGAACAGCTGATGGGGCTCTGGTTGCCCCTCTGCACCTTAACTGTCTAGCTAGAGGAGGGAAAGTCCACACCCAGTGTTGACAACGTTACAACGTGTGAATGAAGGCTTATTGTTACAATGTGTGCTTACCTTTCTCCACTCAACTGCTCTGTTCAGGAAGTGAGCTGTACATTAGATTCATGATGTTGCCTAGTGTGTTTAGACATCAGTATATCAAGCTCCTTTAAGGACAGGCTAGATATATTCTGCATACCATTCCAATTATTTCGTTCCAGCCATTACTATGAACCCGACCTCCCCAATGAATGTACTGACTGTGATGTACTGACATGTACAGTTGAAGTCATTTGACATTTTTTAAATAAAGTGGTGATCCTAACTGACCTAAGACAGGGAATTTGTACTGTACTAGGATTAAATGTCAGGAATTGTGGAAAAACTGAGTTTAAATGTATTTGGCTAAGGTGTATGTAAACTTCCGATTTCAACTGTATGTGTAACTGATAGATGCACAGACACAGATACTACATGTTCACATTTTTAAATGTAAGTTGTAAAGTATTTTGTCTATAATGTCTTTTTCGTTATGTGTCAGACCCCAGTAAGACTAGCTGTCACCATTGGCGTCAGCTGATGATGATCCTAATAATATCTCAAATCTAGTGTTAGGTTAAGGGTTACGGTTAGGATCAGAGTTAGGGGTTAGGGAGAATAGGATTTTGAATGGGAATAAATTGTTTGGTCCCCACCAGGATAGTAAAACAAGCATGTGTGTTGCGTGCATGAATGTGTGTCTCAGAGTGACAGGTCCGTATTGCTGATCCAGCCCATCTCTTTACCTCCACAGGTGCAGTAAAGGCCTCTAGCTCTGTCTCACTCTGTCTTTCAGCCCCTGGCTATCTAGAGGAGCAGTGACATTTACTGCCCCACTAACTGGCTCATTAGCCTGTCTCCGACACAAAGACCACTTAGTCTATCTCTACAGAGACTACTCCTCTGACAATAGTGGACTTTTATATGACCTGTTCTTCTCATGTTGTTACAACTGCCAAGCTATCCAAACGGAGCAATTAAATGGTTTGGGGAATATATTTCCTCGTTTTTTTCCCCTCGCCCCACTATTCTCGCGCAAGTGGTTCTCCAAGTATGCATCTCATTTTGAAGGAACAATTGGGGTGCTTCTGTCTTGTGTATTTTGGATGGGGATTCAATCATATCATATCAATAATGTCTGAAGACCTTCAGTCATCTCATCTCATATTATCTCAATCACCACCGATCCTCACACTGATTGGTCTATTGTTCAGAGACACAGAGAGAGATCTCCAATTGAAATATCCTCTCATTCACTCCAGGTATGCTGTTTTGTCTGATAGGCTAATTGACGTCCTAATTATGCTATTTTTGGATGGATTAGCCTGAAGTGTTGTATGATGGGCCTTTCTCTTCCCCATCAGAGAGGATGTTGATGTGGGGTAGACTAAACACACTGAGACGCTCTTCTCTTCTCCAGGCACCTGACATTTCTCAGTTCTTCATTAAAAAAGAGAGAGAGCGAGAGAGGGGGTGGAGAACGCGGGATTAAGAGAGAGAAACGGCATACAAACAGTGTAGGCATAATGAAGACATCAACCTAGGAACTATAAGGAGGGGCTCTCTGTTTCCAGTTACAGTATTCAGTGCTGCGCTGCTGCTGATTGACATGTATGTTGTGCATGAAGAGGCATATTTGTTTAGTACAGTGCCTTGCAAAAGTATTCATCCCCCTTGGCGTTTTTCCTATTTTGTTGCATTACAACCTGTAATTTAAATAGATTTTTGGGGGATTTCATGTAATGGACATACACAAAATAGTCCAAATTGGTGAAGTGAAATGAAAAATATTACTTATTTGAAATAAAATAAAAACGGAAAAGTGGTGCGTGCATTTGTATTCACCCCCTTTGCTATGAAGCCCCTAAATAAGATCTGGTGCAACCAATTACCTTCAGAAGCCACATAATTAGTTAAATAAAGTCCACCTGTGTGCAATTTAAGTGTCACATAATCTGTGACATGATCTCAGTGTATATCCACCTGTTCTGAAAGACCCCAGACTCTGTAACACCACTAAGCAAGGGGCACCACCAAGCAAGCAGCACCATGAAGACCAAGGAGCTCTCCAAACAGGTCAGGGACAAAGTTGTGGAGAAGTACAGATCAGTGTTGGGTTATAAAAAACAACAAACCTGCCAAGAGAGGGCTGCCCACCAAAACTCACGGACCAGGCAAGGAGGGAATTAACCTCTCTAAGGGTATGTGGGACGGTAGCGTCTCACCTCGTCAACAGCCAGTGAAACTGCAGGGCGCCAAATTCAAAACAACAGAAATCCCATAATTAAAATTACTCAAACATACATGTATTTTACACCATTTTAAAGATACACTTGTTGTAAAACCAGCCACAGTGTCCGATTTCAAAAAGGCTTTACGACGAAAGCAAACCAAACGATTATGTTAGGTCAGAGCCAAGTCACAGAAAAACACAGCCATTTTTCCAGCCAAAGAGAGTAGTCACAAAAAGCAGAAATATAGATAAAACAAATCACTAACCTTTGATGATCTTCATCAGATGACACTCATAGGACTTCATGTTACACAATACATGTATGTATTGTTCGGTAAAGTTCATATTTATATCCAAAAATCTGAGTTTACATTGGCGCGTTATGTTCAGTAGTTCCAAAACATCCGGTGATTTTGCAGAGAGCCACATCAATTTACAAAAATAGTCATCATAAATGTTGATGAAAATACAAGTGTTATACATGGAATTTTAGATCCACTTCTCCTTAATGCAACCACTGTGTCAGATAAAAAAAAAACTTTACGGAAAAAGCAAACCATGCAATAATCTGAGTAAGGCACTCAGACGACAAATCAACCCAAAGAGATATCCGCCATGTTGGAGTCAACAGAAGTCAGAAATAGCATTATAAATATTCACTTACCTTTGATGATCTTCATCAGAATGCACTCCCAGGAATCCAATCTAACTCTCACATGAATGCGCATGGTCAGCGCAAGGTCAGCTCATGGCAGACCTTACTCAATCCCCTCTCATTCGCCCCCACTTCACAGTAGAAGCATCATACAAGGTTCTAAAGACTGTTGACATCTAGTGGAAGCCTTAGAAAGTGCAACATGACCCCATTTCCACTGTATCTTGGATAAGCAAAGAGTTGAAAAACTAAAAACCTCAGATTTCCCACTTCCTGGTTGGATTTTTTCTCAGGTTTTTGCCTGCCATATGAGTTCTGTTATACTCACAGACATCATTCAAACAGTTTTAGACACTGCAGAGTGTCCATAATATGAATAATATGCATATCCTAGCATCTGGGCCTGAGTAGCAGGCAGTTTACTCTGGGCACGCTTTTCATCCAAACGTGAAAATACTGCCCCCTACCCCAAAGAAGTTAAAAGAAAAATAAGGAAACACGTCTTTTGGTGTTCGCCAAAAGGCATGTGGGAGACTCCCCAAACATATGTAAGAAGGTAGTCTGGTCAGATGAGACTAAATGTTGCTTTTTGGCCATCAAGGAAAATGCTATGTCTGGCGCAAACCCAACACCTCTCATCACCCCGAGAACACCATCCACACAGAGAAGCAAGGTGGTGGCAGCATCATGCTGTGGGGATATTTTTCATCGGCAGGGACTGGGAAACTGGTCACAATTGAAGGAATGATGGATGGCGCTACATACAGGGAAATTCTTGAGGGAAAGCTGTTTCAGTCTTCCAGAGATTTGAGACTGGGACGGAGGTTCACCTTCCAATGACCCTAAGCATACTGCTAAAGCAACGCTCGAGTGGTTTAAGGGGAAACATTTCAATGTCTTGGAATGGCCTAGTCAAAGCCCAGACCTCAATCCAATTGAGAATCTTTGGTATGACTTAAAGATTGCTGTACACCAGCGGAACCCATCCAACTTGAAGGAGCTGGAGCAGTTTTGCCTTGAAGAATGGGCAAAAATCCCAGTGGCTAGATGTGACAAGCTTATAGAGACATACCCCAAGAGACGTGCAGCTGTAATTGCTGCAAAAGGTGGCTCTACAAAGTACTGACTTTGAGGCGGGTGAATAGTTATGCACGCTCAAGTTTTCAGTTTTTTTCTCTTATTTCTTGTTAGCTTCACAATAAAAATATTTTGAATCTTCAAAGTGGTAGGCATGTTGTGTAAAACAAATGATACAACCCCCCCCAAAATCTATTTTAATTCCAGGTTGTAAGGCAACAAAATAGGAAAAATGCCAAGGGGGGTGAAAACTTTCGCAAGCCACTGTAGACATGTGAGTACATTGGCACACACACACACGTTTGTTTAACTAACTTTGAGGGGACCAAACAATTGATTCCCATTCAAAATCATATTTTCCCTAACCTTAAACCTAACTCTAATTTTATCCCTAACCCTAATTGTAACTCTAAACCTAATCCCTAAACCTAAAATAGCAATGTCCCCACTTGTCAGAATTTTCCTTGTTTTCTATCAATAGTTAAACCACACACACACACACATTAGGGCTGGGTGATATATTAAAATGTATGTTTTTGACCAATATTCCAAATGCCTGTATTACAATAATCAAGTTTTTATTTTTAGTGTTTGTGTTAATGAGCATTTATTTCCGCTTGATCTCGTTCGCTCCCTCTGTGCTGTGCAGCTTCCCATTTACACCAGAGATCTGTAACGTCTGCTTCCAACTCACACTCTCAAACACATAGATCCTCTGAACACAGCTCACTCTCCAGATCCCAATCACTTGAATTCTGATCACCTGTTCACACAGCTGTATGTCATTATCACACACTATTTAGTTCAGTTCTTTGCACCCCCATCATCGTGAGGTATTGTTTGTTTTGTGACACACTTCTATTTGGATCTCTGTTTTTCCCGTGATTTACTCCTCCCTTGTATGATAGTTTTTGCCTACCTCACTAACGATGCCTTTTGCCTATTCCCTGCCTGTACCTTAGCCTATTGGATTTCCTGTCATCAACCTATTGCCTGATCTCCCGGACGACGTTACTAGCCTTTTCCCTGCCTGTACTGTTGCCTGTTTGGACCCCCTGTGTATGACCTTCTGCCTGCCCCTGGACCCTGCTACCTGCCTCATCCAGTGGTCCTTTACAAATAAACACCTGCTGCGCCCTGCGCTTGAAACCAGCTCTCTGTCTCCCATCGTGTTCATTACAAGATCTGTATATAATGACGAGATGCTCATGTCTCAGCTCTAACGATGCGAGTTGTTGTCCCAAAGGCTGGAAGGCAGGCAACAAGTTTAGGTCCAAAATAGGCCGATAGAAACGCTGGTCCAGGTCCACTGGCTCCAGGTCATCTATACGTCTTTGCTAAATAAAGCTCTGCCTTATCTCAGCTCCCTGTTCACCATAACAACACCCACCCATAGCACGCGCTCCAGCAGCTATAACTCACTGATCATCCCCAAAAGCCAACACCTCCTTTGGCCGCCTTTCCTTACAGTTCTCTGCTGCCAATGACTGGAACGTATTGCAAAAATCGCTGAAGTTGGAGACTTATGTCTCCCTCACTGACTTTAAGCATCAGCTATCTGAGCAGCTTACCGATCGCTGCAGATGTACACAGCCCATCTGTAAATGGCCCATCCAACTACCTATCTCATCCCCATATTGTTTTTATTTACTTTTTATGCTCTTTTGCACACCAGTATTTTTACTTGCACATCATCATCTGCACATCTATCACTCCAGTGTTAATTTGCTCAATTACTTCGCTACTATTGGCCTATTTATTGCCTTAACTCCTTACTCCATTTGCACACACTGTATATAGATTTTTCTATTGTTGTTACGTTCGTTGATGGAATGATCGGACAAAGGTGCAGCGTGGTAGGCGTACATTTTAATTTATTAAATGAACACCGAAAAAACAACAAAAACAACAAATACGAAACGTAACATCGAGTAGGGCTAAACAGCACAGTACCAAAAACAAGATCCCACAAACTACAGGTGGAAAAAGGCTGCCTAAGTATGATCCCCAATCAGAGACAACGATAGACAGCCGCCTCTGATTGGGAACCATACCCGGCCAACAAAGAAATAGAAAACATAGATTGCCCACCCTAGTCACACCCTGACTTAACCAAATAGAGAATAAAATAGGATCTCTAAGGTCAGGGCGTGACAATTGTGTTATTGACTGTACTTTTGTTTATCCCATGTGTTGTTGTTTTTTGTCGCACTGCTTTGCTTTATCTTGGCCAGGTCGCAGTTGTAAATGACAATTTGTTCTCAACTGGCCTACCTGGTTAAATGAAGGTGAAACAAAAAAAATAAAATTGGGCTTATTTTGGACAGATTTTGGCGAGAGTGAAACCTCTTGCTTCACCTCTTCCTCTATGTTTACACACACACCAAGCCCCTCCCCCTGCCACTCACACAAGAACGATGAGAGATCACTTCTCTTCTTCTCTGACAAGTGGTTTCAATTCGCTATTTGCATTTGAGGTTTGGTCCAACAGAATTGGTCATATGGACACTGAAACACATTGAGACATTATTTTACTGTAATAGAGGATAAGTTACCCTTTCTAATGATACTGTTTTTTATGTCTCAACTCCTCGAACGCAGAGCAGACACTACTAAAACGGGAGAATCAACCAACATTGATTCTAGAAAATGTATGTTCAGTTTGTCACGCGCGTCGTTGGGGTACCACGTACTACCACTATCAGCATTTTAGCCTGACTGTTATACTAGCTGTCTAGTCCGTGTTTTATAAATGGGCAATAAGCATAAAGCACAATTATATAAGGAATTGGCAACTCGTTCTCAAAGTAATAAGGAACTTGATTTCTATTTCTGAACAAAGTGGACAGGGTCAGTCTAGCATGCTGTTTAAACAGTTGAGATTGACAGAAGGGTGTGTTCATAACAATTCAACTGTTCTACCTTGTTAGATATAAAACAGATCCAAATTGGCTAAACTTAAACTATGAAGATTCCTATAAAGATTAGCTGGCTAATCACTAGCACGTGGGCTTGTGCTTGAGAGATTGTTTATGAGACCTGTGTTAATTTTCTAGAATGCCTGCTACAAGAAGTGAATGTGCATTATGCATGGTTCTGGTTACATTTGTAACAGAAAGGGCTTTTTCATAGACCGACTTGAAAGCCAGATCAATGATTATTGCAAAAAAAAATGGGATAAAATGATTTTATTAATAGTGGATCTTATGGTTGTTGGATGCTTTTATTTGACCTAGGTAGAATTTTACAAGCCCTGAATTCATTCGATTTTTGCTGGCTGTTTGAAATGCAGGCTATTTGACCTTTAATCGTACAACAAAGTTTATTTAGAAAAAAAACTGAGCTATATATCGTGAAGTTTGAAAAAAATGGACATATGATTTTCAGGCCATATCGTCCAACCTTAACGCACATACACTATAGTCCAATCAGACCTGTGTTATTCTCCAAGCCTAGACACATCCCTAGTCTTCTGTTATGCTGTGTTTTCTTATTGATAATACCATGGCTGGGACTCACAGTTCTATAGGGTACAGTAGTAGAGTCATTACAGAGGTCAGGCGTTGAAGCTCCTTCTACTCTGTAGTTCCCAGTCTATGCTAGTCACTATAGTCTATGGGCTGTGTTTATCTTCCTGTGTTTCATTAGATTGTGCTTACCGGCTTTCTTTCCTGCAGCTCACTGAGCAATGTGGTGACTGCTCTGCTGGGGCCAGGGCTCTGTCTGTCTGTATGTCTGTCTCTGTCTCAGGAGCCCAAGGCTTGCCTTTAACTTGATAACTTTGTCTCTCCTTTCACACTCATTTAGTCTGTCTGTGGCAGTGTGTGTGTCTTTGTCTTACTATACTGTGTGTGTGTGTGTGTGTGTGTCTTTGTCTTACTATACTGTGTGTGTGTGTGTGTGTGTGTGTGTGTGTGTGTGTGTGTGTGTGTGTGTGTGTGTGTGTGTGTGTGTGTGTGTGTGTGTGTGTGTGTGTGTGTGTGTGTGTGTGTGTGTGTGTGTGTCTTTGTCTTACTATACTGTGTGTGTGTGTGTGGTGTGGTGTGGTGTGGGGTGTGTGTGTGTGTGTGTGTGTGTGTGTGTGTGTGTGTGTGTGTGTGTGTGTGTGTGTGTGTGTGTATGTGACCCGACCAACCATGCAATCAGCACATCCTGTGTTTAAAATGTTAATATGCGGCAGGGTGGCAAAGACTGTTTGAGTCATGAAGTAATGTACTGATTTTCCGAGCCATAACGCGGAGCTAGGCTGGTCATGAGGACACACACACACACACACACACACACACACACACACACACACACACACACACACACACACACACACACACACACACACACACACACACACACACACACACACACACACACACACACACACTGTGCGTGTCTGCTCTCCACACAGGAATCAGACAGCATTACAGGTTCCCAGCAGAACAAGATCAGACAACACTATCCCCGGCCTCAGAGTCAACAGGACTTTAAACATGGTTACTACATGGTGTTTGAAGTCAATGTCAGAATAACAGCCTCTATGACTTTACTATTTACCACACTACTATTTATGGTGGACTGTCTCACCTTTACCTTGGCATGGGATGAGTAGGTTCAAGTTGGCGTGATGTGCCAGCTGAGATGACCACTCGGCCACATCTTCATTCAACCTCTGTTCTGCCCGCCACTGGACAGGCCTGGGAGGAAGCGTGCCTCATGGTGCAAATATGTGGTCTCCAGCCACGCACAGACTAGTGCTCCACAGAGCTCCCCATGAGAACCCTCAAACCCTCATTCACCACAGCATTACGGCAGGATGGCATGCAGGACAGCAGGATGGCAGGCAGGAAGGACAGCAGGCAGGCAGGATGGCAGGCAGGACGTCAGGCAGGACGTCAGGCAAACAGTACGGCAGGCAAGAAGGACGGCAGGCAAGCAGGACGGCAGGCAGGATGGCAGGTAGGACGGCAGGCAGGACGGCAGGTAGGACGGCAGGCAGGACGGGAGGCAGGCATGAAATGTCAAATATAGTATCTGCTGCTGCGTTAAGAGCCTGTTATTCAGTCAGGCCTGGAAAGAAATGATAGCCTGGACATTCCTCTGTACGAACATGTCAAAGCAAATACAGCTAAATTGCACTCTGTTTTCTATAAAGTCTCAGCTCATCGTATCCACTTCTATTAAAATAACTGCTGTTTCAGTTACAAAGAGTAATAACTGTTGTTTCAGTTAGACGGTAATACTCTAGTTTACACTCCTTTTTTAGACAGCTTTGTTAGCTGTCTCCGCTGCTTCACTTTTTATATTCAGCCTCTCAGTCGCCTAGTGTAATGACAGCCTTTCACTTCCACGCTGTGCGTATGTGTGTGTATGCGTACCTCTGTGTGTGTTTGTGTCTTAGCATTTTTGTGGTGTTCTAGGCTGTGTGACAACTGGGTCCTCTGTAGCAGTCTTGTTTTGGGGCTCTTTCAAGGGGGGCTGGCAGTCTCTCTCTCTCTCTCAGAGCTTGGCAGCATAGGAGTGTAGTTAATATGTATGAGAGTAGATTATAATGGAACCCTGCTCCTCAGACATACTCTGTTACAGATCTATCAGGCCCTGCTCCTCAGACATACTCTGTTACAGATCTATCAGGTCCTGCTCTTCAGACATACTCTGTTACAGATCTATCAGGTCCTGCTCTTCAGACATACTCTGTTACAGATCTATCAGGCCCTGCTCCTCAGACATACTCTGTTACAGATCTGTCAGGCCCTGCTCCTCAGACATACTCTGTTACAGATCTGTCAGGCCCTGCTCCTCAGACATACTCTGTTACAGATCTGTCAGACCCTGCTCCTCAGACATACTCTGTTACAGATCTATCAGGCCCTGCTCCTCAGACATACTTTGTTACAGATCTATCAGGCCCTGCTCCTCAGACATACTTTGTTACAGATCTATCAGGCCCTGCTCCTCAGACATACTCTGTTACAGATCTATCAGGCCCTGCTCCTCAGACATACTTTGTTACAGATCTATCAGGCCCTGCTCCTCAGACACACTCTGTTACAGATCTGTCAGGCCCTGCTCCTCAGACATACTCTGTTACAGATCTGTCAGGCCCTGCTCCTCAGACATACTCTGTTACAGATCTATCAGGCCCTGCTCCTCAGACATACTCTGTTACAGATCTGTCAGACCCTGCTCCTCAGACATACTTTGTTACAGATCTATCAGGCCCTGCTCTTCAGACATACTCTGTTGAGAGTATAGAATAGACAGTCTAATAGTAGCAGTTCTAATTGGCTATAATTAACACATTCTTCCTGCCCTAGTTACTGTGGTTACTGCTTGTTTGTTATGGTTGTCACATCTCTCAGACCTTACAGAGGCATCTGGAGAAATGTGGTTTCAACTGCTGTCATTACCTCTAATTAGCTACAAAGCGGTTGAATAACTCTGAGGTCCAGGCCAGACACTGGTTAGCTGACCGAGCAACAGACGGAGCGTCAAACAATACAGGGTTGGAGGAACTTGGCGATGTGTTGTGATTGTTGTAATGATAGTGTAAACAGGGAGAGGGTCCTGAAGACAACACAAAGCTAGCTGACCACCCTGACCCCCCCCCCTCCCCTCCCCCAGGCTAACTTCTCCCTGGGAGTATCATAAATACTATGGGAAAAGGGGAGTGAGGAGGAGGAGGAGGAGGAGGGAGGACAGGGAGGAGTGGAGGAGGAGGGAGGATGAGGAAGGAAGGGAGAGGAGAGGAGGGAGGAGGATGGGGAGGAGGGAGGGAGGAGGATGGAGGACGGGGGAGGAGGAAGGAGGACAGGGGAGGAGGGGGAGGAGGATGGAGGACGGGGGAGGAGGAAGGAGGACAGGGGAGGAGGAGGGAGGAGGATGGGGAAAAGGGAGGGAGGAGGACGGGGGAGGAGGAGGGAGGAGGAAGGTGGACAGGGGAGGACGGGGGAGGAGTAGGGAGGAGGAAGGAGGACAGGGGAGGAGGAAGGAGGACAGGGGAGGAGTAGGGAGGAGGAAGGAGGACAGGGGAGGAGGGGGAGGAGGATGGAGGACGGGGAAGGAGGATAGGGGAGGACGGGGGAGGAGGATGAGGACGGGGGAGGAGGAAGGAGGACAGGGGAGGACGGGGGAGGGGGTTTTGGCTGGACATTGATGACTATAGATAATAATATAATGCAGGCTGTGGGGTCAGGCAGGTGTCATGGCACATTAATTAAAAGCCAGGTGATTGATTTGACCAGGAGATGATCGATAGCTGACCTCCCGCCCTGCCTCCCACAATCCATCAATACCCCAGCCGGCCCGGGTGGAGAGTATATGTCTATGTGTGTGGGTGTTATCTCACTGCACATTTTTGTGTTGTTTTAGGCTGTGTGACGAATGGGTGCTTTGGCTCTAGCAGTCTTGTGTGGTTGCTTGGTGAGGCTAGCTAGCCTAGCGGTCATGGCCCCTCCACTCAGTCTTCCAGGGGACTAGTAGACTAACGGAATCAGCTGGACTCCTCATGTCTGTCTCCCACTCTGCCCTGCTCGGTGGGGGGAAGAGAGAGGGGAGGAGAGGGGTGAGATAGGCTCCTACGTCTGCCTCCCTGTCTCCTTCACTGCAGGCAGCATATCCTCCTCACTCCTCCGGGAGTAACGGCCGGTTAGTTTCACCCCGACGCGGCCTGCCTGCTTTATTGTCCCTTCATTGTGGATTACTGTTATTGAATTATGGAGGAGTCCCGTCACTCTGCTCCGGAAGGAAGTCTCAGACCCTCACAGGGCTACTGAAGCATGGCTGCATGGCCTCAGCTCCACCTATAGCCCCACCTCAACCCCAGCCCCTTGCAGCTCCAGCTAATGGTGAAGGTAGTGTTGAGTATGAAGGCAGGATCTGGCACGTTGCTTTATTCCACACTATGATATACTGTCTTCGACCTCATGACTCAGACACAGCTCAGACGTTTCAATGAGAAAGAAATATGGGGAGAAGGGGGATTATATAGAGAAAGAGAAAGGCATATTCAGATGAGGGAATATAGAGACATGAAGAGATGCTTGACATTCCACTCTACTGCCTGTCTGCCCTCCCCAGCCAGCTTGGCTGTCAGTGTATGTATGCCCCCTGCCCTGAGGACCCCTACACCCCCCACCCCTCACTGGGGGTCTGGCCACACACACACACACCCCCCAGAGACGTGTTCAATAGAGGGGCACGGAAGTTGGTGGCATGCTTTTCAGACACAGACCAACCATGCTCACTGTGTCTCCTCATTGGTGCTCAATGTGTGATGTTGCCATACCGCAAAGAGAGAGGCTACACAGTCACTTGCCCCTGTCTGTTACCTCTCAGTCATCCACTCTCATCCCCCTCTCATCCTTCCCAGGTCTCTCTGGTCTCTTAGTCTCTTTGTAAGGAAATAAGATTACCTAACTGTAATTCAGACCAGCATTAGGCAGGTGATCCTGGCTTTGCTGATGTCTGTACAGTTGTGTGGGTCCTGCAGACTAGACATACCATGTGTTTCTGATTGGGATTGAGGTTTTCATAATGAAAGACTTTGATTGTTGTTGTTTTTCTTGCTGGCGTTGTACTTAAAGGTGCACTATGCAGAAATTGCTCCGCCATTTCCTGGTTGCTAAAATTCTAATAGTTTGCCTAATTTCAGTTTAGGTGACAAAAAACAAGCAAGTATAGTGTAGAGAATCATTGTACCATCTAAACTGCTGTGAAATATATTTTCTATAACCCAAATATAGTATTTTCAGCTGTTTGAAGCTGGTGTACAAAACCGAAAGTAAAAGAGGGAAAAACTAAACTTAAGAACGGGAAGCATAGAAATTGTTCACATAGAACATATCTACCGCTTCTTAGACTTGCTTTCAATGAGAATGACAGATCTATAACACACATTTGTATGTGAATTGGTCGGGTTGCCCAAAAAGTTACATATTGCAGCTTTAAAAGATGATTGTGTGATAACCTTTTTAGAGACACCCTATTCTGCCAAATCTGAAGCCCCACACACTCTGAAGCGCCACACACATACACCTCTCCCCTGTCATGTGACCTAGGTGTCACCCTGTCCCTTGGTTGCCCCTAGGGAGCTATCATGTCTGAGGAATTTCTAGTACAGTGAGATAATAATCACACATAATTGCCCAGGAGGAAGGCAGGTCAGGGCTTCGCGCACTGAATGATACACCGTATGGCGGCTTCCGGTGTATTGATGGGGGGGAGATCTAAAACTACATGCAGTCCTTCTTTGTGGCATTTCGTGAAGGCTCTATGTCATACTGATCACACTATACGTTTTTGTGGGTGTAGATATGATTGTCCTTGTTCGATAGAGCCAGTCTTTCAGCCATGTTCCTATCTGCTTGTGTTGGGCGGTGTTTTGTGCTCTGGCCCCCGTCCCTCCCACAAGGCAGGCTTTTTTCAAAAGGAGGCAGACACTAACAACAATCCTTTGGGCAAAACTGAAAGAACTGACCAGATGCAATGGCTTCCAGTGATTCCTCTCATCAACACGAATTTGACGATGGAGCATCTGTTAGCTACATGGTGACATTCAACCATACATGTTTCAACCGGATTATAGCAAAGAGGATTCGAAACAAAGAGTTGGATTTAGCTAATGTTAGAAGCTCAGCTACAGCCAATTCCAGCACCAAGAGTGCAGATGACAAATACAGTGTCTACCTAAGAAAAGGTGGTCCTAGGTGGTCTTGCAAACCACCTAGCTAGCTAACTTTAATATACCTACTAAACTCATATTGTGTTTTGCTGGCTAACATACTACAGTGTTACAGTTTGCTAATTTAGCTAGCTATATAACTAGCTAGGTAGCTAGCTAACTAGCTAAGTTAGCGAGCTAAACAACTACCGTTAGCCATATATATGACTAAAAAGAGGAGATGGCTTCCCAGTGGGTGGAACTGGTTCCCAAGTGGGTGGGTCTATGCCCTCCCAGGCCCACCCATTGCTGTGCCACCCTGCCTAGTTACTCTGTACAGTAATCCATAGATTAGGACCTAATTTATTTATTTCAATTGACTGCTTTTCTTATATGAACTGTAACTCAGTAAATATAAAAAAGTTTCCATGTTGTGTTTATATTTTTGTTCAGTATATTTCTATTTGGCTAGATTGTTGTAAATGTAATCTCTCTAAATGTAATTTAATGTATGCATGTTCAACTAGTCAACCCTAATGTTGATGTTATGCTGGTAATGTTCAACTAGTCAACCCTAATGTTGATGTTATGCCGGTAATGTTCAACTAGTCAACCCTAATGTTGATGTTATGCCGGTAATGTTCAACTAGTCAACCCTAATGTTGATGTTATGCCGGTAATGTTCAACTAGTCAACCCTAATCTTGATGTTATGCCGGTAATGTTCAACTAGTCAACCCTAATGTTGATGTTATTCCGGTAATGTTCAACTAGTCAACCCTAATGTTGATGTTATGCCGGTAATGTTCAACTAGTCAACCCTAATCTTGATGTTATGCCGGTAATGTTCAACTAGTCAACCCTAATGTTGATGTTATGCCGGTAATGTTCAACTAGTCAACCCTAATGTTGATGTTATGCCGGTAATGTTCAACTAGTCAACCCTAATGTTGATGTTATGCCGGTAATGTTCAACTAGTCAACCCTAATGTTGATGTTATGCCGGTAATGTTCAACTAGTCAACCCTAATGTTGATGTTATGCCGGTAATGTTCAACTAGTCAACCCTAATGTTGATGTTATGCCGGTAATGTTCAACTAGTCAACCCTAATGTTGATGTTATGCCGGTAATGTTCAACTAGTCAACCCTAATGTTGATGTTATGCCGGTAATGTTCAACTAGTCAACCCTAATGTTGATGTTATGCCGGTAATGTTCAACTAGTCAACCCTAATGTTGATGTTATGCCGGTAATGTTCAACTAGTCAACCCTAATGTTGATGTTATGCCGGTAATGTTCAACTAGTCAACCCTAATGTTGATGTTATGCCGGTAATGTTCAACTAGTCAACCCTAATGTTGATGTTATGCCGGTAATGTTCAACTAGTCAACCCTAATGTTGATGTTATGCCGGTAATGTTCAACTAGTCAACCCTAATGTTGATGTTATGCCGGTAATGTTCAACTAGTCAACCCTAATGTTGATGTTATGCCGGTAATGTTCAACTAGTCAACCCTAATGTTGATGTTATGCCGGTAATGTTCAACTAGTCAACCCTAATGTTGATGTTATGCCGGTAATGTTCAACTAGTCAACCCTAATGTTGATGTTATGCTGGGACGATTCAGCCGTTGTGCAAACTGTACAATAGTACAGTCTTTTTATTTAAAAAATAAAATGTTTTGTCTTACTGACAATACCGTGTAGTGCCTGGGCTTTTTCCTGGAGTGGATTCTAGATACAGAAACAATTCCTTTCCCTGCGTGTGCCAGTGTAGGAGAACTGTATCCCTCCAGGGGATTAGACATTATGCTGGATTTCAAACAAATGACTCATAAGAAAATGAATGGCAGTTTGATCATGACAACACACCCAGCCAGCCTAGGCTTATGATGATGTCACGCGGGACTAGGTGGGTGAAGGAATCAGACGCAGAGAGTTCCAATTGCGAAAAGTGCTCCTTTACTATAGCACACAAAAAATGAATAAGCCCAAACATACAGGGCGCAGCGAACAACTTGAATAACCCAAAACACAGGGTGCCAAATAATTAGAAAAATAAATACACCTCTACCTAAAACACACACACGTAACATAAAGACAACACAAACAGACAAACGAAAAAGGGATCGGTGGCGGCTAGTAGGACGGTGACGACGACCGCCGAGCACCGCCCGAACAGGCAGGGGAGCCAACTTCGGCGGAAGTCGTGACAGATGACCACATTCTCTGCTGTGGGGTTTACTGCGTCTGTGTGTACCAGAACCCCGCCTGGGCTACATTGGTCCTGACACTGTTTATCTTTACCCTTCCACATGAAATCACATCTTGGGCCATATTATATTCTTGCTCTCAGGATCACGCTGTTTTCTTCTAAACTCCTCTGTTTCTCTTTCCCTCTCTCCTTCGTCTGTCACACGCCATTGTCTAAACATTAAACACTTATGCCGCTTTTAAAGTAAACCAAACCCACTTCCTGCCATTCCATCTTTTGTCTTTCTTCTCTTCTGTTCTCTCTTTTTCTAAATAAGCATGAGATGGGAGAGACACACACACACACACTGTGAGAGAGATTGAATCAGCCGCCTCAGAACTGAACTATGTGTCTTCATGGCTCACTGCGGCCCACTCCGCTATGACCACTTCCTGTTTGACAGCCCCTACAGGGAGGGGGCTGGGTGGGTGAGGAGGGGAGTATCTCCTCTCCACTGTCTGTCCTGTCTTTCTGAGACAGTGAAAACACCTACTTGTGTTGGCCAGAGACCGTTAGCCAAACATCCCTCCTGCTCATCCCCCTCTCTTCTCCCACATATGGAGACAGTTATTCAGGCTCGTATTGTGAGGGGAACAAAGGGGAGAGGAACACAGCAAGCCAGCGGTCAGTGGAAAGAGAAGCAGGCGGATTCAATCGACTCGCTATGTACCCCCTCCCCACCCTGTCCTCTCCTTCAAAGAAAGAAAACAATTCCCTGGGATTGTGTTGGGCCAAACACTTATGTGGTCCTTATAGAAATAGAGGACATAGGGGAGAGAGAGAGGGAACGGAGAGAAAAGAGAGGGGGGTTTAGAAAGAGTTGCAAGTCATGAAGTGAAAGGAAACCAGAGTTTTATTGGGGGATCTGGACAGAGGTTAGAAAACATTCAGCCCACCAGATGGAATCTGTGGTCACTACATGAAAAGAAGAGAGAAAAGAAGGGAGCGAGGCCTAGAGAAGCAAGAAGAAGGAGGAGTGAGGTGGTTGTTTGTTGTTTTGGGTTTTGTCTTCCAGCTGTTAAAATAAAGAAAGTGGAGACATATACAGTACTGTAGCTGTTTGGTGTGATGCTACTTTGTCTTGAACTAATCCTGGATCCTGGAGGGTTCAGATTGGCTTCAATGGTCCTCACACCTTATTGAGCTGTTTAATGTTTTCTGAATGAAATGTGATTAGCTGTTACAACATGATCATCATCATATATTGGTCCAAATCTTCAGAGAAAAGCTCTGTGAGAGGATGACGCTACATTGACAAGAGAAAATGGCTTCAGTGGGCTGTTCTTGATTTCTCACCGGTTTGTCCTCCGGCAGATCTAGACGTTACCTCACAAAGGAGATTTATAAGGAGTAAAACCCAGGTAATACAGCAATGATTCATTCAACCCAGACACACACTCTCAACCCAGACACACACTCTCAAACCAGACAGGAGAGTGGTGCTGCCAAATGTGCTGCCAAAGATCCCTATCACTCCATGTCATCATGAAGTAGGGGACAGGGAGCTAGGCTTTACCCAGGCTGGGTGTATGTGGAGGAACCCGCGGTCAATCGACCACCCCTCATCTCTGTCAAACGCTCCCTAAAACACTTCTGCGAGCAGGCCTTTCTAATCGACCTGGCCTGGGTATCCTGGAAGGATATTGACCTCATCCCGGTCAGTCGAGGATGCCTGGTCGTTCTTTAAAAGTAATTTCCCCACCATCTTAAATAAGCATGCCCCTTTCAAAAAATGAAGAACAGATATAGCCCTTGGTTCACTCCAGACCTGACTGCCCTCGACCAGCACAAAACATCCTGAGGCGGTCTGCAATAGCGTCGAATGGTCCCTGCGATATGCAACTGTTCAGGGAAGTCAGGAACCAATACACGCAGTCAGTCAGGAAAGCAAAGGCTAGCTTCTTCAAACAGAAATTTGCATCCTGTAGCTCTAACTCCAAAAGGTTTTGGAACACTGTAAAGTCCATGGAGAATAAGAGTACCTCCTCCCAGCTGCCCACTGCACTGAGGCTAGGTAACACTGTCACCACCGATAAATCCACGATAATCAAGAATTTCAATAAGCATTTCTCTACGGCTGGCCATGCTTTCCTCCTGGCTACCCCAACCCTGGCCAACAGTTCCACACCCCCCGCAGCTACATGCCCAAGCCTCCCCAGCTTCTTCTTCACCCAAATCCAGATAGCAGATGTTCTGAAAGAACTGCAAAACCTGGACCCGTACAAATCAACTGGGCTAGACAATCTGGACCTTCTCTTTCTAAAATTATCCGCGCCATTGTTGCAACCCCTATTACCAGTCTGTTCAACCTCTCTTTCGTATCGTCCGAGATCCCTAAAGATTGGAAAGCTGCTGCGGTCATCCCCCTCATCAAAAGGGGTGACACTCTAGACCCAAACTGTTATAGACCTATATCCATCCTGCCCTGCCTTTCTAAAGTCTTCGAAAGCCAAGTTAATAAACAGATCACTGACCATTTCGAATCCCACTGTACCTTCTCCGCTGTCCAATCCGGTTTCCGAGCTGGTCACGGGTGCACCTCAAAATAAAATATTGTACTGTGCAGCCGTCTTCATCGACGTGGCCAAGGCTTTCGACTCTGTCAATCACCGTATTCTTATCGTCAGACTCAAATGACTGCCTCGCCTGGTTCACCAACTACTTCTCAGACAGATTTCAGTGTGTCAAATCGGAGGGCCTGTTGTCCGGACCGCTGGCAGTCTCTATGGGGGTACCACAGGGTTCAAACCTCGGCCGACTTTTTTCTCTCTATATATCAACGATGTCGCTCTTGCTGCGGGTGATTACCTGATCCACCTCTACGCAGACGACACTATTCTGTATACATCTGGCCCTTCTTTGGACACTGTGTGAACAAAACTTCAAATGAGCTTCAATGCCATACAACACTCCTTCCGTGGCCTCCAACTGCTCTTAAACACTAGTAAAACTAAATGCATGCTTTTCAACCGATCGCTGCCCACACCCGCTCGCCCGACTAGCATCACTATTCTAGACGGTTCTGACATAGAATATGTGGACAACTACAAATACCTAGGTGTCTTGCTAGACTGTAAACTCTCCTTCCAGACTCATATTAAACATCTCCAATCCAAAATGAAATCTAGAATCGGCTGTCTATTCCGCAACAAAGCCTCCTTCACTCACGTCGCCAAACATACCCTAGTAAAACTAACTATCCTACCGATCCTCGACTTCGGCGATGTCATTTACAAAATAGCCTCCAACACTTTACTCAGCAAACTGGGTGCAGTCTATCACAATGCCATCCGTTTTGCCACTAAAGCCCCTTATACTACCCACCACTGCGACTTGTATGCTCTAGTCAGCTGGCCCTCGCTACATATTCGTCACCAGACCCACTGGCTCCAGGTCATCTATAAGTCTTTGCTAGGTAAAGCTCCGCCTTATCTCAGCTCACTGGTCACGATAACACCCACCCGTAGCACGCGCTCCAGCAGGTATATCTCACTGGTCATCCCCAAAGCCAACATCTCCTTTGGCCGCCTTTCCTTCCAGTTCTCTGCTGCCAATGACTGGAACAAATTGCAAAAATCGCTGAAGCTGGAGACTTATATTTCCCACACTAACTTTAAACATCAGCTATCCGAGCAGCTAACCGATCGCTGCAGCTGTACATAGCCCATCTGTAAATAGCCCATCCAATCTACCTACCTCATCCCCATATTGTTTTTATTTACTTTTCTGCTCTTTTGCACACCAGTATTTCAACTTGCACATCATCATCTGCACATCTATCACTCCAGTGTTAATTTGCTAAAATATAATTACTTGCTACTATGGCCTATTTATTGCCTTACCTCCTCACGCCATTTGCACACACTGTATATAGACTTTCTTTTTTGTCTATTGTGTTATTGATTGATACACTTGTTTATTGCATGTGTAACTCTGTGTTGTTGTTTGTGTCGCACTGCTTTGCTTTATCTTGGCCAGGTCGCAGTTGTAAATGAGAACTTGTTCTCAACTAGCCTACCTGGTTAAATAAAGGTGAAATATATATTTTTTAAACTGTCACTTCTTTCACACTCATTCTGGCTCAGGGCTCAAGACTAGCTCGAGGAGGGTGTATGTGTGTGTGTGTGTGTGTGTGTGTGTGTGTGTGTGTGTGTGTGTGTGTGTGTGTGTGTGTGTGTGTGTGTGTGTGTGTGTGTGTGTGTGTGTGTGTGTGTGTGTGTGTGTGTGTGTGTGTGTGTGTGTGTGTGTGTGTGTGTGTGTATGTGTACTGAATGTTTGTGCGTATTGATTTGATTCCCTTGGGGAAATTCCCCCAACTATAGTACACAAAGGTAGATGACGCTTTGCTTCCTCTTGTTATGTGATCTAGTCGAGCGAGCACCAATCAGGCAAGGCAGTTGACTCAGTCTCCTCCTCCCAACCCTCAGACGGGCGTGCATGTTCCTCAGTCCCCCATGCACGCTCCCCAGTCCCCAAGTGCACGGTCCCAAGTCCTCACACTCCATGGCTGGGATGGGCACTGACCGGCAGTAATGCCCTAATGTCGCTGCCCTACATATTTGGTACACTACTGTCTGTTGGCAAACCCTGCTCACTCATCCACCTTCAACTTTAGCATGGGAGGGGAGAGGGTGAAGAAAAAGGAGAAGAGGGTTGAGAGGAAGGGAGGGGTGAAGAGAAAGGAGAAGAGGGTTGAGAAGGGAGGAGGGGAGGGGTGAAGAGAAAGGAGAAGAGGGTAGAGAGGAGGATTGGGGAGGGGTGAAGAGAAAGGAGATGAGGGTTGAGAAGAGAGGAGGGGGTGAAGAGAAAGGAGAAGAGGGTTGAGAAGAGAGGAGGGGAGGGGGTGAAGAGAAAGGAGAAGAGGGTTGAGAGGAGCGGAGGGGGGAAGAGAAAGGAGAAGAGGGTTGAGAAGAGAGGAGGGGAGGGGTGAAGAGAAAGGAGAAAAGGGTTGAGAAGAGAGGAGGGGAGGGGTTAAGAGAAAGGAGAAGAGGGTTGAGAAGAGAGGAGGGGGGTGAAGAGAAAGGAGAAGAGGGTTGAGAAGAGAGGAGGGGAGGGGTGAAGAGAAAGGAGAAGAGGGTTAAGAAGAGAGGAGGGGAGGGGGTGAAGAGAAAGGAGAAGAGGGTTGAGAAGAGAGGAGGGGAGTGGGTGAAGAGAAAGGAGAAGAGGCTTGAGAAGAGAGGAGGGGAGGGGGTGAAGAGAAAGGAGAAGAGGGGAGGGGGTGAAGAGAAAGGAGAAGAGGGTTGAGAAGAGAGGAGGGGAGGGGGTGAAGAGAAAGGAGAAGAGGGTTGAGAAGAGAGGAGGGGAGACCCAAGGCTTCATTCCATTAATCCACTGTCTTTGGAGCTAAACCCCTACTCCCTTCTCTTACATGATCTGAGCAGTCACTGTCACTGGCTCTCTCACTCTCTCTGACATCAATTCTCTTTTCTTCCTACTCCAGTCATCATGGTAATTTTGTCTGACGATTTTATCAGTGTGTGTGTGTGTGTGTGTGTGTGTGTGTGTGTGTGTGTGTGTGTGTGTGTGTGTGTGTGTGTGTGTGTGTGTGTGTGTGTGTGTGTGTGTGTGTGTGTGTGTGTGTGTGTGTGTGTGTGTGTGTGTGTGTGACTGCAGCACTAGAGCCTAATGAACAGACATACAAAGGGAATGCACTGTCAGAGGAGCTCATCATGAACTTTCCTCACCAAATAATGAGTGCTCCCTCGACACACTGTCTGTGTGTGTATCCCAGTGATGTGCTGTGAGGTCTGAGGCCTCACAGCACATAGGCATTTTATATTGAGCTCTTCCGTTCCCGTCTCTCACTCACACACACATGCACACAAGCTCAAAAAGCAAATATATGCTACAGTGTTTATCGGTATGACACGATCACAGACATGTAATGTATAATAATAGTCAGCACTACTGTAATGTATAATAATAGTCAGCACTACTGTAATGTATAATAGTAATCAGCACTACTGTAATGTATAATAGTAGTCAGCACTACTGTAATGTATAATAGTAGTCAGCACTACTGTAATGTATAATAGTAATCAGCACTACTGTAATGTATAATAGTAGTCAGCACTACTGTAATGTATAATAGTAGTCAGCACTACTGTAATGTATAATAGTAGTCAGCACTACTGTAATGTATAATAGTAGTCAGCACTACTGTAATGTATAATAGTAGTCAGCACTACTGTAATGTATAATAGTAGTCAGCACTACTGTAATGTAATAATAATAGTCAGCACTACTGTAATGTATAATAGTAATCAACACTACTGTAATGTATAATAGTAGTCAGCACTACTGTAATGTATAATAGTAGTCAGCACTACTGTAATGTATAATAGTAATCAACACTACTGTAATGTATAATAGTAGTCAGCACTACTGTAATGTATAATAGTAGTCAGCACTACTGTAATGTATAATAGTAGTCAGCACTACTGTAATGTATAATAGTAGTCAGCACTACTGTAATGTATAATAGTAGTCAGCACTACTGTAATGTAATAATAATAGTCAGCACTACTGTAATGTAATAATAATAGTCAGCACTACTGTAATGTAATAATAATAGTCAGCACTACTGTAATGTATAATAGTAGTCAGCACTACTGTAATGTATAATAGTAGTCAGCACTACTGTAATGTATAATAGTAGTCAGCACTACTGTAATGTAATAATAATAGTCAGCACTACTGTAATGTATAATAGTAGTCAGCACTACTGTAATGTATAATAGTAGTCAGCACTACTGTAATGTATAATAGTAGTCAGCACTACTGTAATGTATAATAGTAGTCAGCACTACTGTAATGTAATAATAATAGTCAGCACTACTGTAATGTATAATAGTAGTCAGCACTACTGTAATGTATAATAGTAGTCAGCACTACTGTAATGTATAATAGTAGTCAGCACTACTGTAATGTAATAATAATAGTCAGCACTACTGTAATGTAATAATAATAGTCAGCACTACTGTAATGTAATAATAATAGTCAGCACTACTGTAATGTATAATAGTAGTCAGCACTACTGTAATGTAATAATAATAGTCAGCACTACTGTAATGTATAATAGTAGTCAGCACTACTGTAATGTAATAATAATAGTCAGCACTACTGTAATGTAATAATAATAGTCAGCACTACTGTAATGTAATAATAATAGTCAGCACTACTGTAATGTAATAATAATAGTCAGCACTACTGTAATGTAATAATAGTAGTCAGCACTACTGTAATGTATAATAGTAGTCAGCACTACTGTAATGTAATAATAATAGTCAGCACTACTGTAATGTAATAATAATAGTCAGCACTACTGTAATGTAATAATAATAGTCAGCACTACTGTAATGTAATAATAATAGTCAGCACTACTGTAATGTATAATAGTAGTCAGCACTACTGTAATGTTTAATAGTAATCAAAGCTACTGTAATGTATAATAGTAGTCAGCACTACTGTAATGTATAATAGTAGTCAGCACTACTGTAATGTATAATAATAGTCAGCACTACTGTAATGTATAATAGTAGTCAGCACTACTGTAATGTAATAATAGTAGTCAGCACTACTGTAATGTAATAATAATAGTCAGCACTACTGTAATGTAATAATAATAGTCAGCACTACTGTAATGTATAATAGTAGTCAGCACTACTGTAATGTTTAATAGTAATCAAAGCTACTGTAATGTATAATAGTAGTCAGCACTACTGTAATGTATAATAGTAGTCAGCACTACTGTAATGTATAATAATAGTCAGCACTACTGTAATGTATAATAGTAGTCAGCACTACTGTAATGTAATAATAGTAGTCAGCACTACTGTAATGTAATAATAGTAGTCAGCACTACTGTAATGTAATAATAGTAGTCAGCACTACTGTAATGTAATAATAATAGTCAGCACTACTGTAATGTATAATAGTAGTCAGCACTACTGTAATGTTTAATAGTAATCAAAGCTACTGTAATGTATAATAGTAGTCAGCACTACTGTAATGTATAATAGTAGTCAGCACTACTTTAATGTATAATAATAGTCAGCACTACTGTAATGTATAATAGTAGTCAGCACTACTGTAATGTATAATAGTAGTCAGCACTACTGTAATGTAATAATAGTAGTCAGCACTACTGTAATGTATAATAGTAATCAACACTACTGTAATGTATAATAGTAGTCAGCACTACTGTAATGTATAATAGTAGTCAGCACTACTGTAATGTATAATAGTAATCAACACTACTGTAATGTATAATAGTAGTCAGCACTACTGTAATGTATAATAGTAGTCAGCACTACTGTAATGTATAATAGTAGTCAGCACTACTGTAATGTATAATAGTAGTCAGCACTACTGTAATGTATAATAGTAGTCAGCACTACTGTAATGTAATAATAATAGTCAGCACTACTGTAATGTAATAATAATAGTCAGCACTACTGTAATGTAATAATAATAGTCAGCACTACTGTAATGTATAATAGTAGTCAGCACTACTGTAATGTATAATAGTAGTCAGCACTACTGTAATGTATAATAGTAGTCAGCACTACTGTAATGTAATAATAATAGTCAGCACTACTGTAATGTATAATAGTAGTCAGCACTACTGTAATGTATAATAGTAGTCAGCACTACTGTAATGTATAATAGTAGTCAGCACTACTGTAATGTATAATAGTAGTCAGCACTACTGTAATGTAATAATAATAGTCAGCACTACTGTAATGTATAATAGTAGTCAGCACTACTGTAATGTATAATAGTAGTCAGCACTACTGTAATGTATAATAGTAGTCAGCACTACTGTAATGTAATAATAATAGTCAGCACTACTGTAATGTAATAATAATAGTCAGCACTACTGTAATGTAATAATAATAGTCAGCACTACTGTAATGTATAATAGTAGTCAGCACTACTGTAATGTAATAATAATAGTCAGCACTACTGTAATGTATAATAGTAGTCAGCACTACTGTAATGTAATAATAATAGTCAGCACTACTGTAATGTAATAATAATAGTCAGCACTACTGTAATGTAATAATAATAGTCAGCACTACTGTAATGTAATAATAATAGTCAGCACTACTGTAATGTAATAATAGTAGTCAGCACTACTGTAATGTATAATAGTAGTCAGCACTACTGTAATGTAATAATAATAGTCAGCACTACTGTAATGTAATAATAATAGTCAGCACTACTGTAATGTAATAATAATAGTCAGCACTACTGTAATGTAATAATAATAGTCAGCACTACTGTAATGTATAATAGTAGTCAGCACTACTGTAATGTTTAATAGTAATCAAAGCTACTGTAATGTATAATAGTAGTCAGCACTACTGTAATGTATAATAGTAGTCAGCACTACTGTAATGTATAATAATAGTCAGCACTACTGTAATGTATAATAGTAGTCAGCACTACTGTAATGTAATAATAGTAGTCAGCACTACTGTAATGTAATAATAATAGTCAGCACTACTGTAATGTAATAATAATAGTCAGCACTACTGTAATGTATAATAGTAGTCAGCACTACTGTAATGTATAATAGTAGTCAGCACTACTGTAATGTATAATAGTAGTCAGCACTACTGTAATGTATAATAGTAGTCAGCACTACTGTAATGTAATAATAATAGTCAGCACTACTGTAATGTTTAATAGTAGTCAGCACTACTGTAATGTATAATAGTAGTCAGCACTACTGTAATGTATAATAGTAGTCAGCACTACTGTAATGTATAATAGTAGTCAGCACTACTGTAATGTATAATAGTAGTCAGCACTACTGTAATGTATAATAGTAGTCAGCACTACTGTAATGTATAATAGTAGTCAGCACTACTGTAATGTATAATAGCAGTCAGCACTACTGTAATGTATAATAGTAGTCAGCACTACTGTAATGTATAATAGTAGTCAGCACTACTGTAATGTATAATAGTAGTCAGCACTACTGTAATGTATAATAGTAGTCAGCACTACTGTAATGTAATAATAGTAGTCAGCACTACTGTAATGTAATAATAGTAGTCAGCACTACTGTAATGTATAATAGTAGTCAGCACTACTGTAATGTATAATAGTAGTCAGCACTACTGTAATGTAATAATAATAGTCAGCACTACTGTAATGTTTAATAGTAGTCAGCACTACTGTAATGTTTAATAGTAGTCAGCACTACTGTAATGTATAATAGTAGTCAGCACTACTGTAATGTATAATAGTAGTCAGCACTACTGTAATGTATAATAGTAGTCAGCACTACTGTAATGTATAATAGTAGTCAGCACTACTGTAATGTATAATAGTAGTCAGCACTACTGTAATGTATAATAGCAGTCAGCACTACTGTAATGTATAATAGTAGTCAGCACTACTGTAATGTATAATAGTAGTCAGCACTACTGTAATGTATAATAGTAGTCAGCACTACTGTAATGTATAATAGTAGTCAGCACTACTGTAATGTATAATAGTAGTCAGCACTACTGTAATGTAATAATAGTAGTCAGCACTACTGTAATGTAATAATAGTAGTCAGCACTACTGTAATGTATAATAGTAGTCAGCACTACTGTAATGTATAATAGTAGTCAGCACTACTGTAATGTATAATAGTAGTCAGCACTACTGTAATGTAATAATAATAGTCAGCACTACTGTAATGTATAATGGTAGTCAGCACTACTGTAATGTATACTGGTAGTCAGCACTACTGTAATGTAATAATAGTAGTCAGCACTACTGTAATGTATAATAGTAGTCAGTATTATTTGTGTTTGTGTGTTTGTGTTATCCCTGTGATGAGGTATGTTTGTGTTATCCCTGTGATGGAGCTGAATATTGACCCCAGTGGGAGATTAGGAGGGAATGCAAATGGGGTTAATTAAATTGATGTTGCTGTCACCCTTGGGTAAGGAGAAGACCTGGGCATGTCAGAGGCTGTTTCAGTTCTGCTGCCCTACACACAGAGAGATACTGTAGGCTCCATTAAAGACAGAGCTACTCTCACTATATATTCTCTCTCTCTCTCTCTCTCTCTCGACTCTCTTTCTCTCACAGTCTCTCTCTCTCCTCTGTCTCCACCGGTCTCTCTCCACCGGTCTCTCTCTCTCTCTCTCTCTCGCGACTCTCTCTCTCTCTTTCTCCACCTCTCTCAGTCTCTCTCCTCTCTCTCTCCACCTGTCTCTCTCTCTATCTCTCTCTCTCTCTCTCCACCTGTCTCTCAGACTCTCTCCTCTCAATTCAATTCAATTCAATTCAAGGGGCTTTATTGGCATGGGAAACATGTGTTAACATTGCCAAAGCAAGTGAGGTAGATATTATACAAAAGTGAAATAAACAATACAAATTAACAGTAAACATTACACATACAGAAGTTTCAAAACAATAAAGACATTACAAATGTTATATTATATATATACAGTGTTGTAACAATGTACAAATGGTTAAAGCACACAAGTTAAAATAAACAAGCATAAATATGGATTGTATTTACAATGGTGTTTGTTCTTCACTGGTTGCCCTTTTCTTGTGGCAACAGGTCACAAATCTTGCTGCTGTGATGGCACACTGTGGAATTTCTCCCAGTAGATATGGGAGTTTATCAAAATTGGATTTGTTTTCAAATTCTTTGTGGATCTGTGTAATCTGAGGGAAATATGTCTCTCTAATATGGTCATACATTGGGCAGGAGGTTAGGAAGTGCAGCTCAGTTTCCACCTCATTTTGTGGGCAGTGTGCACATAGCCTGTCTTCTCTTGAGAGCCATGTCTGCCTACGGCGGCCTTTCTCAATAGCAAGGCTATGCTCACTGAGTCTGTACATAGTCAAAGCTTTCCTTAAGTTTGGGTCAGTCACAGTGGTCAGGTATTCTGCCACTGTGTACTCTCTGTTTAGGGCCAAATAGCATTCTAGTTTGCTCTGTTTTTTT
>NC_092113.1:28082745-28087745 GCF_045679555.1 Salvelinus alpinus
GAGAGATAGAGAGAGGGAAATAAAGAGGGGGGAGAGAGAACAGGGACAGATGGAGAGAGAGCAGTGATCGATAAAGAGACAGAAAGCAGGGAGAGAGGGAAAGAGAGAGAGAATAGGAGGGAGAGAGAGCAGGGACAGATGGAGAGAGAGCAGAGCAGGGAGAGGGAGAGAGAGCAGGGAGGACAAAGGGAGTCAGTCACAAACAAATCTCTAGACGTCTAACCCAATCATTTTTACACATCGTCTACGCTGTGCTAAGAATAACTGTATGTTATTGCCTATATACTGTGTGTATCTGTCTGTGTGTACTGTGCAATGTGCAGCACACACTTCCATCTGCTGTTCACTCCCTGGGCTGTGTGCGTGTGATCATAGTGCTTCGGAGGCACATAGTAAACGGCCAGACTGTGGCTGTAGTAATGTGGAGAACATAATATGACCACAGCAACAGCAAGCCTTGTAAATGTGTAATCTCTCTGTGTCTGTACTCTGCTCTGTAATTAGCTGTACTGATGATGAATAGGCCTTCTATTAACTAGCTGCTGCTGCAATTAGCGTTGTATCTAAAGCATACAGGAAGTGTATCATCTTGCTGTCATATAGAGATTGTAAATGGAGTCATGTATTTGAGTGTGTCTGAGAAGTTAGGTAGGGGTTAGGTCATGTAGTTGTCCTCTATACACTAGAGGGGGGCTATATAGCTATGAATCAAAGTTCACTCCATAGCCCTCATAGCCTGTGGTCCGACAGTCTGCTGGTGCGTTGGTGTGTGTTTGTGTGTGTGTGTGTGTGTGTGTGTGTGTGTGTGTGTGTGTGTGTGTGTGTGTGTGTGTGTGTGTGTGTGTGTGTGTGTGTGTGTGTGTGTGTGTGTGTGTGTGTGTGTGTGTGTGTGTGTGTGTGTGTGTGTGTGTGCGTGTGTGTGCACGGCTCCCCTGTTGTCATCCCGCCCACTGGTTGGTGTGTGTTAATCAGGGGCTCATTTGCATGAACTTCATTAAGCTCTTAGTTGACGAGGAGGAGTGTAAGATGACAGGAGTCAGGCAGATGCTCCTAGCTCCAGATGTCTTGTCTCAGGTAAGGCGCTGTCTTATCACTGTGTCATGAAGATGTCGGGTATGATTTGAGTTTAGGTCACATGATATATGCAGAAAGTGTACAGTTCAATGCTGGCCGTAGGTGCTAAACACTCCCGTGTCAGTTCAATGCTGGCCGTAGGTGCTAAACACTCCCGTGTCAGTTCAATGCAGGGCGTAGGTGCTAAACACTCCCGTGTCAGTTCAATGCAGGCCGTAGGTGCTAAACACTCCCGTGTCAGTTCAATGCTGGCCGTAGGTGCTAAACACTCCCGTGTCAGTTCAATGCAGGCCGTAGGTGCTAAACACTCCCGTGTCAGTTCAATGCTGGCAGTAGGTGCTAAACACTCCCGTGTCAGTTCAATGCTGGCAGTAGGTGCTAAACACTCCCGTGTCAGTTCAATGCAGGCCGTAGGTGCTAAACACTCCCGTGTCAGTTCAATGCAGGCCGTAGGTGCTAAACACTCCCGTGTCAGTTCAATGCAGGCCGTAGGTGCTAAACACTCCTGTGTCAGTTCAATGCAGGCCGTAGGTGCTAAACACTCCCGTGTCAGTTCAATGCAGGCCGTAGGTGCTAAACACTCCCGTGTCCGTTGGGTTCCAAGAGAATGATCCTCAGAATCAGGACATGTATCCGTATTGACCTTTTAGATATGTGAGGATGCACTTGCAAGGTCACACACACACACACACACACACACACACACACACACACACACACACACACACACACACACACACACACACACACACACACACACACACACACACACACACACACACACACACACACACACACACACACACACACACACACACACACAGCCACACCGGAGTGTGGAAACAGCGGGGTGTAAATATGAGGATTAACTGGAGGTGTGATCCAACATATCCTGTTTGGATTCTCATACAGCAGCAGCAAGGGGCAGCATCTCAAATGGCACCCTATTCCCTATTTAGAGCACTACTTTAGACCAGGGCACATAAGGCTACGGTCAAAAGTAGTGCACTATGTAGGGAATAGGGTGCCATTTGGGGTGTAATCACAGTGCTGAAAAGAAACACAAAACAGTCAGTCAGTCAGCTAGTCAGCCAGTCAGTCAGTCTAATGGAATGTATTCACCAGGGATAGGGAACATGTAACTACCCTATAACCCATGAAGAACACAACCCAGCCTTTTGCCTACCCTTAGTGATAGAGGGAGTCTGTCTTAGCACATTGGTCAAGACAAGAGGAAACACTATATTGATGACTTAGCATGGTCTGTACACAGTACCGGGTAACTTATGGTGTCACTCCTAACCACACTACCACCAGTAGGGTATTCATCTGAATATCCTGCTGCTCTCATGCCGGAGGGGAGGAGGGTTGCCATAGTAACCTACCCCTCCTCCGGCGGCTCTGGGGTTGTGCCCTGCTTTTCTTTTTAGGAGGGAGTTCGGTGTTGGGTTCAATGAGTATGTGGGATATCTTTGACCAGGCACTGCCAGAACAGGCCTAGGAGGCTCTCTCCCCCATCCCTGTTTCATTGTCTTGGACAAGCAGAAAGAGATTGGCTGTCTAGGCTTTAGGACAGGCAAAGGGGATTCTTTCAAGCTAACTTACCCCTTCCTTTGTGTCTGAGAGAGGGTGAGGGAAAGAGGGATGATCTGGCTGATCCGTTGCCTTTGCCTGAGTAAATCCCTAGTCTGCCCAGAGAGAGCAGAGCTGACCGGTCCAGGCAGGGGAGGCTGGGTCAGTCGTATCAGATGGCCTATAGAGATGGATGAGTTGGCTGCTCCCTGGTAGCCCTGTGTGGACTTATCTCAGCCTGCTAGTGTCCCACTGCAGAGACTACCTCTCTCTTTCTCCTATCCTCATATCTCTCTCTCTCTCTCTCTCTCTCTCTCTCTCTCTCTCTCTCTCTCTCTCTCTCTCAATACATCAATATATTATTGATGTATTGTTAGTGAGGTGGTCTTCAGTGTCCATTCTCTACTTACTGTGGTCTGTACATGGCCAGTCTGAACACACACACACACACACACACACACACACACACACACACACACACACACACACACACACACACACACACACACACACACACACACACACACACACACACACACACGCGCGCGCATCGTCCCATGATGTCTCTATGGAGGACAGACAGGGGGTTAGGTCTGCCCTGACTCTCTCTGATGTTATCTCCAAACCCTGTGGTCCTAGAGACCATAAAACACCACTGCCATGTGTGTGTGTGTGTGTGTGTGTGTGTGTGTGTGTGTGTGTGTGTGTGTGTGTGTGTGTGTGTGTGTGTGTGTGTGTGTGTGTGTGTGTGTGTGTGTGTGTGTGTGTGTGTGTGTGTGTGTGTGTGTGTGTGTGTGTGTGTGTGTGTGTGTGTCTTTCTCTATAAAACAAGAGGAGAAAGAAGGACAGACAGGGAGAGCAGAGGAGGGCAGAGACAGCATGTCTTTCTCTATAAAACAAGAGGAGAAAGAAGGACAGACAGGGAGAGCAGAGGAGGGCAGAGACAGCATGTCTTTCTCTATAAAACAAGAGGAGAAAGAAGGACAGACAGGGAGAGCAGAGGAGGGCAGAGACAGCATGTCTTTCTCTATAAAACAAGAGGAGAAAGAAGGACAGACAGGGAGAGCAGAGGAGGGCAGAGACAGCATGTCTTTCTCTATAAAACAAGAGGAGAAAGAAGGACAGACAGGGAGAGCAGAGGAGGGCAGAGACAGCATGTCTTTCTCTGCTCTCCCTGTCTGTCCTTCTTTCTCCTCTTGTTTTATAGAGATAGACATGCTGTCTCTGCCCTCCTCTGCTCTCCCTGTCTGTCCCTCTTTCTCCTCTCTCTTGCTCTCTCTTTCCCCCCCCTCTTCAGGCTCCAGTCACCTCATGTCTCTCGTCTGTAGCCTGCTTACTGTCAGGGCTAATGAGCAGGCCACATGTCATGGAGGAGCTGCTACTACTAATGCGTATTTGATGATGACAGCATAGCATGTCAAGGCTTCATAACAATCTGATACATTCATCTATTTGAGGATCCCCCTAGTTAATAACACAGCCTCAGCCATGTCTAATACAACATGGACCAGAACATTTGACACATACATTATAGCTGTAATACATTAGATATCTTAGTGGAGCTAGATGATGTTCTATCAGGATGGTGCTCACTCTATTCTCTCTTCTCACTTCAACCTGCCAAAGTTATACTCCAACATTTCAATCGCTTGAGTCCACTGGGTTAAAACCTGTTATGGCTGCAGCCCGGTGTCGGTACACTTATGACAACAGCCCGTCCAAGTGCAGGGCGCGAAATTCAAAAGATATTTTTTAGAAATATTTAACTTTCACACATTAACAAGTCCAATACAGCAAATGAAAGATACACGTCTTGTGAATCCAGCCAACATGTCCGATTTTTAAAATGTTTTACAGCGAAAACACCACGTATATTTATGTTAGCTCACCACCAAATACAAAAAAGCACAGACATTTTTCACAGCACAGGTAGCTTGCACAAAACCAACCTAACTAACCAAGAACCAACCAAACTAACCACGAAACAACTTCATCAGATGACAGTCTTATAACAAGTTATACAATAAATCTATGTTTTGTTCGAAAAATGTGCATATTTGAGGTATAAATCATAGTTTTACATTGCAGCTACAATCGGAAATAGCACCGAAGCAGCTAGAACAATTACAGAGACCAAATTGAAATACCTAAATACTCATCATAAAACATTTATGAAAAATACATGGTGTACAGCAAATTAAAGACAAACATCTTGTGAATCCAGCCAATATTTCAGATTCTTTAAGTGTTTTACAGCGAAAACACAATATAGCATTATATTAGCTTACTACAATAGCCAACCACACAACAGCATTGATTCGTTAGACACGTTAGCGATATCGAATAAACCATCA
>NC_092113.1:28092745-28120245 GCF_045679555.1 Salvelinus alpinus
CCCATCTCCCTCCCTCCCCCTTCATCTCCCTCCCTCCCCCTACATCTCCCTCCCTCCCCCTCCATCTCCCTTCCTCCCCCTCCATCTCCCTCCCCCCATCTCCCTCCCTCCCCCTCCATCTCCCTCCCTCCCCCTCCATCTCCCTTCCTCCCTCCCCCATCTCCCTCCCTCCCCCTCCATCTCCCTCCCTCCCCCTCCATCTCCCTCCCTCCCCCTCCATCTCCCTCCCTCCCCCTCCATCTCCCTCCCCCATCTCCCTCCCTCCCCCCATCTCCCTCCCTCCCCCTCCATCTCCCTTCCTCCCCCTCCATCTCCCTCCCTCCCCCTCCATCTCCCTCCCTCCACCTCCATCTCCCTCCCTACCCCTCCATCTCCCTCCCCCTCCATCTCCATCTCCCTCCCCCTCCATCTCCCTCCCCCCCCCTCCCCTCAATTTCCCTCCCCCTCCATCGCCCTCCATCTCCCTTCCTCCCTCCCCCTCAATCTCCCCCCCATCTCCCTTCCTCCCTCCCCCTCCATCTCCCTTCCTCCCTCCCCCCATCTCCCTCCCCCTCCATCTCCCTTCCTCCCTCCCCCCATCTCCCTCCCTCCCCCTCCATCTCCCTTCCTCCCTCCCCCCATCTCCCTCCCTCCCTCCCCCTCCATCTCCCTCCCCCCATCTCCCTCCCTCCCTCCCCCTCCCTCCCTCCCCCTCCATCTCCCTCCCTCCCCCTCCATCTCCCTTCCTCCCCCTCCATCTCCCTTCCTCCCCCTCCATCTCCCTCCCCCATCTCCCTCCCTCCCCCTCCATATCCCTCCCTCCCCCTCCCCCTCCATCTCCCTCCCCCCATCTCCCTCCCTCCCCCTTCATCTCCCTCCCTCCCCCTACATCTCCCTCCCTCCCCCTCCATCTCCCTTCCTCCCCCTCCATCTCCCTCCCCCCATCTCCCTCCCTCCCCCTCCATCTCCCTCCCTCCCCCTCCATCTCCCTTCCTCCCTCCCCCCATCTCCCTCCCTCCCCCTCCATCTCCCTCCCTCCCCCTCCATCTCCCTCCCTCCCCATCCATCTCCCTCCCCCATCTCCCTCCCTCCCCCCATCTCCCTCCCTCCCCCTCCATCTCCCTCCATCTCCCTCCCCCTCCCTCCCCCTCCATCTCCCTCCCTCCCCTCCATCTCCCTCCCTCCCCCTCCATCTCCCTCCCTCCATCTCCCTCCCCCCATCTCCCTCCCTCCCCCTCCCTACCCCTCCATCTCCCTCCCTCCCCCTCCATCTCCCTCCATCTCCCTCCCTCCCCCTCCATCTCCCTCCCTCCCCCTCCCCCCCTCCATCTCCCCCCCCCCTCCATCTCCCTCCCCCTCCCTCCCCCTCCATCTCCCTCCATCTCCCTCCCTCCCCCTCCATCTCCCTCCCTCCCCCTCCCCCCCTCCATCTCCCTCCCCCCCCCCTCCATCTCCCTCCCTCCCCCTCCATCTCCCTCCATCTCCCTCCCTCCCCCTCCATCTCCCTCCCTCCCCCTCCCCCTCCATCTCCCTCTCCCTCCCTCCCCATCCATCTCCCTCCCTCTCCCTCCCTCCCCCTCCATCTCCCTCCCCCTCCCTCCCCCTCCATCTCCCTCCATCTCCCTCCCTCCCCCTCCATCTCCCTCCATCTCCCTCCCTCCAGTCAGTGTGTCAGATGGGAAGTGACATGTAGTGAACCTCGTCAGGCTGGCTTACTCAAGGCCTTATAGGAGCTTACATTGTACAACAGAAAACAGAACACAAAGGCATCGTGCTCTACTGATGGAAACCATCCCACGCACACACACACACGGACACACACACGGAACACATTTGTAGATGCTGCTGACGGCAGAATAGTTTGGGCTGACACTGATGATGGGTTAGATGTGTTATCCAGATATTACTCAGGTTTTCTCCCAAATGGTTACAGAGTGTGTGTGTGTGCACGCGCGCGCGTGTGTGTGTGTGTGCATGCGTGTGTGTGTGCGTGCGTGCGTGCGTGTGCGTGTGCGTGTGTGTGTGTGTGTGTGTGTGTGTGTGTGTGTGTGTGTGTGTTTGAAAAAGAGAGACATAGAGACATAGAGAGAGCGAGGTAGAGAGAGAGAGAGGTAGAGATAGAGAGAGAGATACTGTAGGTAGAGGTAGAGAGAGAGAGATACTGTAGGTAGAGGTAGAAAGAGAGAGATACTGTAGGTAGAGGTAGAGAGAGAGAGATACTGTAGGTAGAGGTAGAGAGAGAGAGATACTGTAGGTAGAGGTAGAGAGAGAGAGATACTGTAGGTAGAGGTAGAGAGAGAGATACTGTAGGTAGAGGTAGAGAGAGAGAGATACTGTAGGTAGAGGTAGAGAGAGAGAGATACTGTAGGTAGAGGTAGAGAGAGAGAGATACTGTAGGTAGAGGTAGAGAGAGAGAGACACTGTAGGTAGAGGTAGAGAGAGAGAGATACTGTAGGTAGAGGTAGAGAGATAGAGATACTGTAGGTAGAGGTAGAGAGAGAGAGATACTGTAGGTAGAGGTAGAGAGAGAGATACTGTAGGTAGAGGTAGAGAGAGAGAGATACTGTAGGTAGAGGTAGAGAGAGAGAGATACTGTAGGTAGAGGTAGAGAGAGAGTGAGGTAGAGAGAGAGATACTGTAGGTAGAGGTAGAGAGAGAGAGACATAGAGAGAGAGACATAGAGAGAGTGAGGTAGAGAGAGAGAGACATAGAGAGAGAGACATAGAGAGAGTGAGGTAGAGATAGAGACATAGAGAGAGTGAGGTAGAGAGAGAGAGAGGGGTGAAAGAAATACTAGTATCCACCCACCCTCCATTCCACCAGTAAAGAAATACAATTCAGGTCTGCTACATTTCAAGAGGTATTTCCAGAAGTGATGTGTGAGGTGAAAGAGGTGGTGAATCTAGATGTAGCTCAGTGTTCTACTGCCTGCCCTTCCCTGTCCTGTCCTGGGTGAAGTGATGGGTACGGTCTGTCTGTGTGTGGAGTGGAAGTGAGGATATGGTGCTGTGATGGTTCAGGGGCAAGGAGGTGGTAGTGTGGCACAGCCATGGCACCTTACTCCTGCTGTGGGTGATGAATTTCCCCCCAGGGTGACACATTCCCCCTGGGCACCGGCCCCTGAGGAGCTCTCCATCAGCAAAGGCCCGGGAGCCAGGATGGAGCCATCAACACACCACACCTCACACCCAGACATGTGGGCTCACAGCCCAGCCAGGCCTCCCATTAACATACTAGACCAGAGCTGACTAACTAGGCCCCATTAACATACTAGACCAGAGCCGACTAACTAGGCCCCATTAACATACTAGACCAGAGCCGACTAACTAGGCCCCATTAACATACTAGACCAGAGCCGACTAACTAGGCCCCATTAACATACTAGACCAGAGCCGACTAACTAGGCCCCATTAACATACTAGACCAGAGTCGACTAACTAGGCCCCATTAACATACTAGACCAGAGCCGACTAACTAGGCCTCCCATTAACATACTAGACCAGAGCAGAAAAGACTGACCACATTAGACTGTTGACATAGAAATGCAGGTTAGTGTGAGAAGGAGTGCTGAGCGCTACAGTGGGCCATCACACAGGACCTCAAACCATGGCAGCTTTCAGATGAGGTCCATTGCCTCTCACAGTGGTGCTGCTAGAGCTCAGCAGTTATTATCAGGCTCCCTGAGAGGATAGCCCACATCACACATCCCATCTATTCTACTGACTGATAGGACTTCATAGGGCTCCATCAGATGAAATGGGATTGATTAGTCAGGCCTTATTTTGGCTGTTACCCTCTCTCTCCCCCCTCTGATCCGTGACTGAGTGTGTAACAGGGGTAACAGGGCAATGCAAATAGACTGGGTAGCCATTTGATTAGCTGTTCAGGAGTCATATGGCTTGGGGGTAGAAGCTGTTTAGAAGCCTTTTGGACTTAGACTCCACTACCGCTTGCCGTGCGGTAGCAGAGAGAACAGTCTTTGACTAGGGTGGCTAGAGTCTTTGAACATTTTTGGGCCTTCTTCTGACACCGCCTGGTATAGATGTCCTGGATGGCAGGAAGCTTGACCCCAGTGATGTACTGGGCCGTACGCACTACCCTCTGTAGCGCCTTGTGGTCTGAGGCCGAGCAGTTGCCATACCAGGCGGTGATGCAACCCGTCAGGATGCTCTCGATGGTGCAGCTGTTTAACTTTTTGGGCGTCTCACTATATGTTCAGGGGGGCACATGCCAAATGGCACCCTATTCCCTATATACTTGACTACTTTTGACCAGAGCCCTATGAACTGTTGTCAGAAGTAGTGCACTATGTAGGAAATAGGGTGCTATTTGGGAAACGGCCATGTGCCTTTGTGGAATCTAATCCAGTGTGTGGGATGGGTGATGGATCAGTCAGATAAAGCCCAGGCAGTTTCAGCGGAGCGCCTATCCTATCTATCCTATCGCCAGCCACAACAATTGAACAGACTGAGAATGGATTAGTCCAGAATTAGATTGGAGATAGATAGGCTAGATAGGCTAGCTGCGGGACAGATTACTGTGGTGTGGTGGGAGTTATGCTGTGCTCTGTTCTCTCAGTCAGCTAGATCTCTCACTGGGAGCTACTGGCTCTATACACCCAGCTGAGGCATTCTCTCTCTCTCTAGTTCATAGTCTCAACAGATTGTACTGGGAGATTCTCCTCAAGCCTGGAGTGTATTCTCTCTCAGTTAGCTAGCTCTCTCACTAGGCGCTGGCTCTAGTACCTACAGTACAATATACTGTTCAGCCGCGTCTAACTAACCCAACAGATAACTGTTGAGAATGGGATGCAGACTGCACCACCATCTTAGTTGTGGTAATAGAAATATATATATGATAGTATAAAGTAGTAATTCTATTTATATGGAGGTGAATATTGAAGTGCAGCACATCCACCAGTCACCCTCAGTGTATGCCTGTTAGTGTTGGCACAGATACCATAGGAAACGTATTGAGTCTGGTTCACAGACACTAACCTCATTCACAGCTGGGGATGGAAAATAGTTTTATTTCCAAATGTGAAAAATACATGTGTTTAAGCGGTGGACCTGCATAGTTCTCTGCTGTTTAAATGAAAAGGCTTATTTAAAACAACAAGAGCGAGCGTTAGAGCTTGAGGATATTCTTGAATGTCACAGATAATAAGCAGCATATCATCACCGATTGGATGCACCAGAAAAACAGACCAACTTACTGCTATATCTGCTTCTGAAACTGAAAACATATTTTCATGTTCAGATTCAGAAGCTAAATGAACCTCTTTCATGGTGCTACATGTCTACTTGCTAAGTGCTCCATGTTTACATGTTCTGTTGCTAGGTCAATACTCTATGTTCAGTGGAAGAATTCTTAAGGCTAAATAGTTTGTACATTGAATACATTTATATGTTACATAACTTAAATGTATTTAAAGAGTAAAATGAGAGAACTGAGGCGTACTCCCATTTCCCTCCATCTCCAGGCATTGAGCATCCTTAAATGTGCTGCACACACATTCACATTCCCTGGATTTATTCAGCACTTCCCTGGACAAATTGTTTCACACAGACAGCCATACTCAGAGATCCAGACCCTGGCAGACTTCCTCCCAACTACAGAGGAGAAAGAAGAGAAGAGCAGTTTGCAATGGAGTTCGGTCAATCTTCATGCCCTGATCAAAAGAGCCCAGTTGGCAGAGGCCCCTAGCTGGGAAGCACCCAGGGCTTCCGAAGCACCTTCCACAGACCCCAAGCACCATGTTGCCATGGTCCTGAGCTGGTTCTGAATATGATGGGAGAGACAGTAGGGCACAGTGGTAGGGTCTCCTCTCTAGCGGGTTGATGGAGAGACAGTAGGGTACACTGGTAGGGTCTCCTCTCTAGCGGGTTGATGGAGAGACAGTAGGGTATACTGGTAGGGTCTCCTCTCTAGCGGGTTGATGGAGAGACAGTAGGGCACACTGGTAGGGTCTCCTCTCTAGCGGGTTGATGGAGACACAGTAGGGCACACTGGTAGGGTCTCTCCTCTCTAGCGGGTTGATGGAGAGACAGTAGGGTACACTGGTAGGGTCTCCTCTCTAGCAGGTTGATGGAGAGACAGTAGGGTACACTGGTAGGGTCTCTCCTCTCTAGCGGGTTGATGGAGAGACAGTAGGGCACACTGGTAGGGTCTCCTCTCTAGCGGGTTGATGGAGACACAGTAGGGCACACTGGTAGGGTCTCTCCTCTCTAGCGGGTTGATGGAGAGACAGTAGGGTACACTGGTAGGGTCTCCTCTCTAGCAGGTTGATGGAGAGACAGTAGGGTACACTGGTAGGGTCTCCTCTCTAGCGGGTTGATGGAGAGACAGTAGGGTACACTGGTAGGGTCTCCTCTCTAGCGGGTTGATGGAGAGACAGTAGGGTACACTGGTAGGGTCTCCTCTCTAGCGGGTTGATGGAGAGACAGTAGGGTACACTGGTAGGGTCTCTCCTCTCTAGCGGGTTGATGGAGAGACAGTAGGGCACACTGGTAGGGTCTCCCCTCTAGCGGGTTGATGGAGAGACAGTAGGGTATACTGGTAGGGTCTCTCCTCTCTAGCGGGTTGATGGAGAGACAGTAGGGCACACTGGTAGGGTCTCCTCTCTAGCGGGTTGATGGAGAGACAGTAGGGTACACTGGTAGGGTCTCCTCTCTAGCGGGTTGATGGAGGGACAGTAGGGCACACTGGTAGGGTCTCTCCTCTAGCGGGTTGATGGAGAAACAGTAGGGTACACTGGTATGGTCTCTCCTCTCTAGCGGGTTGATGGAGGGACAGTAGGGCACACTGGTAGGGTCTCTCCTCTCTAGCGGGTTGATGGAGAGACAGTAGGGTACACTGGTAGGGTCTCTCCTCTCTAGCGGGTTGATGGAGAGACCGTAGGGTACACTGGTAGGGTCTCTCCTCTCTAGCAGGTTGATGGAGAAACATGAGGGTTGCACACTCCAGTCAGCCACAGTCCTTGCTCCCATTCATAGCTCTCTAGCTGATCAGAGAGACATCTGAGTGCACACTTTAACACCTATTTCTGCCCCAGTTTCCCCCTGTAAACTGTAAGTGCTCTCGATGGCATAGTATGTATGCCATACAATATGTATGAATGCACCCTAGTCTGTCCTGAAGTCAACTCTAGGTCAGCAAACAAGGTTCATGATTGTGAAAGTAAAATTAAACCTTTAGCCAGCTAACAATGCTGCACAGCTCCGTGGCCTTGGCGTGTTTCCACGAATGGCCTGCTAAAGGTCTGACCCCCCTCTCACACAGTCTCATCTTTCTCCATCTGTCTCCCTGTCTCTGTTCCTCTGGTTCTGCTCTCACCTCTGGGGAGAGGTACAGTAACGTTGGTAATGGTGGAGGCGTTGATATGAAGCCAGAGAAGCAGGGACGTGGCAGTAGCCTTTAGGTTCAGGTTGGCCTAGCAGAGGGGAATTCTGTAATGGATGGTGTATAATACTCTCTGAGGGAGAGGAGAGGGGAGGAGAGGAGAGGAGAGGAGGTTGGTAAACTGAACCATTCTCTCTCAGTAGCCTATATATAAATAATTGAGGGGAGAAGCAGGACAGAACAGGTTTCCGGTGTGAGTGTATGATGCTGAGAGACTCATCATGGGAAAAGGGAGATTGGGGTAGAGGAAGTCTCAGGTGACCTACAGTGAGGTTAGATGTGGGAGAGAGGAGAGCGTTTTTTGTTTGGATAGAAGCCCACTGGCATCAGCCCTCCCTCAGGGTTCACTTGTACCTCTCCACTACACTGCACTCAGCCCCAATCAACCTCTGCTTCCTCCATTACCTGCTCCAGGTCATTTCTCTCTCTCTATCTGTCTCTCTCTCGCTGTCTTTCTCTCTCTCTGCAAAGTGTATCTGTCTGACAATTTCAAGGGAGATGTTGAAGAACTCTAACTCACAAGCTGCATGGCTGGAATCGTTTCTCTGCTTGTGGAGTGTGTCGGGGGGGAGTTGAGCACCTCTACAGAACAGGGTCTGCTGCATGGGGCTGTGGGAGGGGGACAAGGAGCAGAGGGGCTGTGGGGGCGGTGGACTGTCCTTAATGTTGATTCCATTATCTCTCTATGTGACTCAGGAGCCAAGGCTAGAGTGGGGGGAGAGATTGGGGGAGGCCATACATCTTTTATCTCAGTTCATGTTTACCTGACAGCGGTCTGTTTAGGCCCGCTGGTGTGTGAGTGTTCACTCAGGGGTTAAAGTGAGGGCTTTTAACCTTTCCAGGGTCACTGGTAGAGAAACAAGCAGGGTGATGAACATGAACACTGAACACTGGGGCTGTTTAGACCTCCTGGATGGACAGACTTCAGGTGGAGGGCTGGGAGATGAGGGGACTGGAAGTGCACTCTGGGGAAGCTTTGTGTGTGTGTGTGTGTGTGTGTGTGTGTGTGTGTGTGTGTGTGTGTGTGTGTGTGTGTGTGTGTGTGTGTGTGTGTGTGTGTGTGTGTGTGTGTGTGTGTGTGTGTGTGTGTGTGTGTGTGTGTGTGTGTGTGTGTGTGTGTGTGTGTGTGTGTGTGTGTGTGTGTGTGTGTGAGAGAAAGAGAATAGGCGGTGACTGTGTTCAGAGCTCCCTGGGCAGTATGTTGTGTGATAGAGGTCTGATTGAGATGAAGTGCAGACTGTGTGTGTGGAAGGTCAGAGTTATCGAGTGTTCCCCTGTGGCTGCAGACAGACAGAACAACACAGCCAGCCCTATCCCTGTTAGGGGAGGCACATACAGTTGATGTCGGAAGTTTACATACACCTTAGCCAAATACATTTAAACTCAGTTTTTCACAATTCCTGACATTTAATCAGAGTAAAAATTCCCTGTTTTAGGTCCCGTGTGGCTCAGTTGGTAGAGCATGGCGCTTGCAACGCCAGGGTTGTGGGTTCATTCCCCACGGGGGGACCAGGATGAATATGTATGAACTTTCCAATTTGTAAGTCGCTCTGGATAAGAGCGTCTGCTAAATGACTTAAATGTAAAATGTAAATGTCAGTTAGGATCACCACTTTATTTTAAGAATGTGAAATGTCAGAAAAATAGTAGAGAGAACAATTTATTTCAGCTTTTATTTCTTTCATCACATTCCCAGTGGGTCAGAAGTTTACATATACTCAATTAGTATTTGGTAGGGTTGCCTTTAAATTGTTTAACTTGGGTCAAACATTTCAGGTAGCCTTCCACAAGCTTCCCACAATAAGTTGGGTGAATTTTGGCCCATTCCTCCTGACAGAGCTGGTGTAACTGAGTCAGGTTTGTAGCCCTTCTTGCTCGCACACACTTTTTCAGTTCTGCCCACACATTTTCTATAGGATTGAGGTCAGGGCTTTGTGATGGCCACTCCAATAGCTTGACTTTGGAACAACTTTGGAAGTATGCTTTGGGTCATTGTCCATTTGTAAGACCCATTGGTGACCAAGCTTTAACTTCCTGACTGATGTCTTGAGATGTTGCTTCAATAGATCCACATAATATTCCTCCCTCGTGGAGCAAAGCACCCCCACAACATGATGTTTGGCCATAATGAACATCGCTATACAGAACCATACAGAACCATACAGAACCATACAGCACCATACAGAACCATACAGCACCATACAGAACCATACAGCACCATACAGAACCATACAGAACCATACAGCACCATACAGAACCATACAGAACCATACAGCACCATACAGAACCATACAGCACCATACAGAACCATACAGAACCATACAGCACCATACAGAACCATACAGCACCATACAGAACCATACAGCACCATACAGAACCATACAGCACCATACAGAACCATACAGAACCATACAGCACCATACAGAACCATACAGCACCATACAGCACCATACAGCACCATACAGAACCATACAGCACCATACAGAACCATACAGCACCATACAGAACCATACAGCACCATACAGAACCATACAGCACCATACAGCACCATACAGAACCATACAGCACCATACAGAACCATACAGCACCATACAGAACCATACAGCACCATACAGAACCATACAGCACCATACAGAACCATACAGCACCATACAGAACCATACAGCACCATACAGAACCATACAGCACCATACAGAACCATACAGAACCATACAGAACCATACAGCACCATACAGAACCATACAGCACCATACAGAACCATACAGAACCATACAGAACCATACAGCACCATACAGAACCATACAGAACCATACAGCACCATACAGAACCATACAGCACCATACAGAACCATACAGAACCATACAGCACCATACAGAACCATACAGCACCATACAGAACCATACAGAACCATACAGAACCATACAGCACCATACAGCACCATACAGCACCATACAGAGCCATACAGCACCATACAGCACCATACAGCACCATACAGCACCATACAGAACCATACAGCACCATACATAACCATACAGCACCATACAGAACCATACAGCACCATACAGCACCATACAGAACCATACAGAACCATACAGCACCATACAGCACCATACAGAACCATACAGAACCATACAGCACCATACAGAACCATACAGAACCATACAGAACCATACAGCACCATACAGAACCATACAGAACCATACAGCACCATACAGAACCATACAGCACCATACAGAACCATACAGAACCATACAGAACCATACAGCACCATACAGCACCATACAGCACCATACAGAGCCATACAGCACCATACAGCACCATACAGCACCATACAGCACCATACAGCACCATACAGAACCATACAGCACCATACATAACCATACAGCACCATACAGAACCATACAGCACCATACAGCACCATACAGAACCATACAGAACCATACAGCACCATACAGCACCATACAGAACCATACAGAACCATACAGCACTGCTGGCGCTGCTCTATGGGCTTGGATAACCCTGACTAACCTCTTGTCTTAGAGACCATGAATCAGGGGTTGTGTTGAACTTATTTCACCTTTGTTCTGTTGTGTTTGGCCACTTCTACCGCCTCACTGTTACGCCCCTCGCACCTACTCCCAGGGGACCCTAATGACAGACCTTGAGACGACCCCCTGGGGGGGGGTGCGGTAAGGGCAAAGGTTTCATTGTGGGGTGCTCTTTGGACCTGTCACTGTGTGAATAGATACAAGGCTGTAGAGAGGAGGGGCCCAACAGATGATAGAACCATCAGCTTTCATGTTACCACAGCGACCAGTGACATCACAGAACCATCTCTCTCTCTCACGCCACCGCCAGTCGCCAGGATCCTTCCAGAGATTTACAGTCACCTTTATTTGGGAAGCGGTAACTGATGCTAAGACGAGATGTGTAGGCAACTCATGTCACAGAGGGTCGTAGTGCTGAACACAGCCCTAAAATGAGACATTCAAATGTGGGTTTTCAATCAGAAGTGGATTCAAAGTTTAACTGATGTCATACTCCAACGTTAGAAAAAAAATACAACAAACCATGTTAACTTCTGCAGGGCTTGATGCTGACCTTTTTTACAAGGAGCACGTTTTGAAAAATGTAGGCCACAAAATATTTCAGGTAATAAAGCTAGAATCCTTTTATTTTTCTCTTCTCACTGGTGCTCCTAAATGAAAATTCCAGGTCGCACAGCAAAATATTTAGGCACATATATGAGTAAAATGGTTGCACTGTAGAGCCCTGTTTTGGTATTTTAAATAGGATTCTCAATGGCATGTTAAATCCGATCTTATCTATAGTGAGCCCATGTGAAATGCTGTACAACCCTATTAGTGAGTTTTCCATAGACTAAAGTCATATCTAACCTCAGTGTGTGTCCCTCAGTCAGGGTGTGTTTAATACAGTAATGTTAACCTGTGTGTCTCTCAGTCAGGGTGTGTTAAATACAGTAATGTTAACCTGTGTGTCCCTCAGTCAGGGTGTGTTTAATACAGTAATGTTAACCTGTGTGTCTCTCAGTCAGGGTGTGTTAAATACAGTAATGTTAACCTGTGTGTCCCTCAGTCAGGGTGTGTTTAATACAGTAATGTTAACCTGTGTGTCCCTCAGTCAGGGTGTGTTAAATACAGTAATGTTAACCTGTGTGTCTCTCAGTCAGGGTGTGTTTAATACAGTAATGTTAACCTGTGTGTCTCTCAGTCAGGGTGTGTTTAATACAGTAATGTTAACCTGTGTGTCTCTCAGTCAGGGTGTGTTTAATACAGTAATGTTAACCTGTGTGTCTCTCAGTCAGGGTGTGTTTAATACAGTAATGTTAACCTGTGTGTCTCTCAGTCAGGGTGTGTTTAATACAGTAATGTTAACCTGTGTGTCCCTCAGTCACGGTGTGTTAAATACAGTAATGTTAACCTGTGTGTCTCTCAGTCAGGGTGTGTTTAATACAGTAATGTTAACCTGTGTGTCTCTCAGTCAGGGTGTGTTTAATACAGTAATGTTAACCTGTGTGTCTCTCAGTCAGGGTGTGTTTAATACAGTAATGTTAACCTGTGTGTCCCTCAGTCAGGGTGTGTTTAATACAGTAATGTTAACCTGTGTGTCTCTCAGTCAGGGTGTGTTTAATACAGTAATGTTAACCTGTGTGTCTCTCAGTCAGGGTGTGTTTAATACAGTAATGTTAACCTGTGTGTCTCTCAGTCAGGGTGTGTTTAATACAGTAATGTTAACCTGTGTGTCCCTCAGTCAGGGTGTGTTTAATACAGTAATGTTAACCTGTGTGTCCCTCAGTCAGGGTGTGTTTAATACAGTAATGTTAACCTGTGTGTCTCTCAGTCAGGGTGTGTTTAATACAGTAATGTTAACCTGTGTGTCCCTCAGTCAGGGTGTGTTTAATACAGTAATGTTAACCTGTGTGTCTCTGGTCATCAGATCCGTGTGGACGGTCCTCCTCACGGTGGGGTCCAGTATGAGACGGTGTTGGTCATCAAGGATGGCAGTTCCATCCTCAGAGACATGGCCTTCTCACTGGACCACAACTATCTGTACGTCATGTCAGAGAAACAGGTAGGACGCATTTACACGGTGCAGAAGCTCAGCAGAACACAGACCACAGAGTACATTGTGACTGCAGGTACAGCTGATATCAAACAGCATTGATAATAACACATCAAAGTGGCGCCCTAAGTGTGTGAGTGTGTGTGTGTGTGTGTGTGTGTGTGTGTGTGTGTGTGTGTGTGTGTGTGTGTGTGTGTGTGTGTGTGTGTGTGTGTGTGTGTGTGTGGGTGTGTGTGGGTGTGTGTGGGTGTGTGTGTGCGGGTATGTGTGGGTGGGTGGGTGGGTGTGTGTGTGTGTGTGTGTGTGTGTGTGTGTGTGTGTGTGTGTGTGTGTGTGTGTGTGTGTGTGTGTGTGTGTGTGTGTGTGTGTGTGTGTGTGTGTGTGTGGGTGGGTGGGTGTGTGTGTGTGTGTCGTAGCCACCTTCCCCACCGCCTTGTGTGACACTATAAATAACCAGCAGGGTGGCACGGCAGGGGAGCGGGATGGGAGGTGGGGGGCAACCGGGGGATGTGACAGCATCTGGTAATGAAGGAAGGAGAGGATGGAGGGAGGGGGTAGAGAGGGAGAAGAAAGGGATGAGGACAAAGGGAGAGAGAGAGAGAGAGAGAGAGAGAGAGAGGGACAGAGCGGAGGGAACTGGCTGGCTGGCTGGTTGCCTACTTGGTCCGTCAGAGGAGAAGGAGAAAGAGTGAGTGATGAAGGAAAGAGGGACAGCTGGAGGAGTGACAAAGAGGAGACAAAGTGCAAGGTCACCCCGTCTGCACACTTCTAATGAAGTGACAAAGCGTGGCCACCGCCACCACAGCACTGCAGCAGTGGGTAGCAGATAGCCATCAATAGGTCTTCATATTAAACAGGCTACAGCAGTGGGTAGCAGATAGCCATCAATAGGCCCTCATATTAAACAGGCTACAGCAGTGGGTAGCAGATAGCCATCAATAGGCCCTCATATTAAACAGGCTACAGCAGTGGGTAGCAGATAGCCATCAATAGGCCCTCATATTAAACAGGCTACAGCAGTGGGTAGCAGATAGCCATCAATAGGCCCTCATATTAAACAGGCTACAGCAGTGGGTAGCAGAAAGCCATCAATAGGCCCTCATATTAAACAGCCTACAGCAGTGGGTAGCAGATAGCCATCAATAGGCCCTCATATTAAACAGCCTACAGCAGTGGGTAGCAGATAGCCATCAATAGGCCCTCATATTAAACAGGCTACAGCAGTGGGTAGCAGATAGCCATCAATAGGCCCTCATATTAAACAGGCTACAGCAGTGGGTAGCAGATAGCCATCAATAGGCCCTCATATTAAACAGGCTACAGCAGTGGGTAGCAGAAAGCCATCAATAGGCCCTCATATTAAACAGGCTGCAGCAGTGGGTAGCAGATAGCCATCAATAGGCCCTCATATTAAACAGGCTACAGCAGTGGGTAGCAGATAGCCATCAATAGGCCTTCATATTAAACAGGCTACAGCAGTGGGTAGCAGATAGCCATCAATAGGCCCTCATATTAAACAGGCTACAGCAGTGGGTAGCAGATAGCCATCAATAGGCCCTCATATTAAACAGGCTACAGCAGTGGGTAGCAGATAGCCATCAATAGGCCCTCATATTAAACAGGCTACAGCAGTGGGTAGCAGATAGCCATCAATAGGCCCTCATATTAAACAGGCTACAGCAGATGAGAGCAACAGGGGACAGCCAGCTATACGGTGTTACGCTGTCACACAGAGGTGATAGATGACTGTCCTCTCCTCCTATCTGTATCTTTAAAGAAAGAAAAAGTGTCCTGGCTTCCACTGGGCCTGAGGGACTTAGGCAGGTCACACGAGGTAGGAGACTGGCTCTGGATATGGCAAGGCTTTCATACAGTGGCAGCTAGCTACTGACTAGTTGAGCTACTTTATCTAGACAACCTACCATCATCCACAACCCCTGCAGTCTCCTGTAGTCACATGATAACAAAAAGCAAAGGAATGGGCATCCTTGATTGTGCTCATTCTTGCACATGGCCAGTGTACGTTGCTAGGCTGATGTGGACAGAAGACTCACACCATGCATTCTTGTATGTGTTTATGTATTTTAGTGGGTGTTTTCCATTTCCATGTCTCCCATTTGTGCTTTGGTCTCGGCACTGGCTATGATTTGTCATCTCTGCAGGGCCCTTCCCTTCTCCCAGTCATGTGTGAAGAAGAGCAGTGACGTGTATTGATGTTGTTACTATTTTGGCAGTGGGCCCCTGAATCTCTCTCTTTCTCTCTCCCTCTCGCTCTCTTTCAATTCAATTTAAGGGGCTATATTGGCATGGGAAACATATGTTAACATTGCCAAAGCAAGTGAAGTAGATAATAAACAAAAGTGAAATAAACAATAAAAATTAACAGTAAACATTACACTCACAAAAGTTCCTAAAGTATAAAGACATTTCAAATGTCATATTATGTCTATATACAGTGTTGTAACGATGTGCAAATAGTTAAAGTACAAAAGGGAAAATAAATAAACATAAATATGGGTTGTATTTACAATGGTGTTTGTTCTTCACTGGTTGCCCTTTTCTTGTGGCAACAGGTCACAAATCTTGCTGCCTTGATGGCACATTTCACCCAATAGATATGGGAGTTTATCAAAATTGGGTTTGTCTTCGAATTCTTTGTGGATCTGTGTAATCTGAGGGAAATATTTTTCTCTAATATGGTCATACATTTGGCAGGTTAGGATGTGCAGCTCAGTTTACACCTAATTTTGTGGGCAGTGTGCACATAGCCTGTCTTCTCTTGAGAGCCATGTCTGCCTACGGCGGCCTTTCTCAATAGCAAGGCTATGCTCACTGAGTCTCTCTCTCATTCACTATCCCCCTCTAGTTCTTGTTCTCCTACAACTCTCATGAAATACTGCCATTCTGCCTTCCCCTCTCTAGCCTACTTCACACAGGAAGTGAAGAATGGGACATTGGTTGAGGTTATCGTTATTTACATTTCCTGATGTGATCTCTAAGCCTGATGGTATATGGTGTGGCCTCTCTATGTGACATGGTCTTTTCTCTCATGCAGAAGGAGAGAGTGCTGTGAGTGATATTCTTTCATAGAAAGCCTTGGCCCTCTCACTTTCTTAGTAATGTAGTGTATTGCTAGTCATCTTAGTGCTTAGAAATGATATAATGTCTCCTCCGGTCTGCTACTGCTGCTATGGCTAAACAGACCCCATGGCTGTGGGAAGAGAGTACTATGCAGTCCCGAAGAGACCTGAGATGGTCATCACCAGTCCTAACCATTACCACAACATGGTAATACAGACAGTCATCTGATAATGACTCAGTGCCTTCAAGAGTACACATGAAACTGGGATCAATAGCCATCTTATTCCACCTTATTCCATCCTGATGCTAAGTCACAGTTCCACAAGATCACGGGGTCCTTCTGATAGAGAGAACATCCTGTTGTTCCATCATTGAGGTGTTGGAGACGAAATACATGATTTGAGGCCATGATGAACAAAGGAGGGATGATGGCAAATTAAAGAGTGGAGAGCGGACAGATTTGGCTCCAGTTGTTGCTTGCTACTCTGAATAACAATGAGGCTGTGTCTGGTGCAGGGAGGGAGAGAGGGAGAGAGGGAGAGAGAAAGAGAGAAAGAGAGAGATCGAGATCTGGGCTCTGCTCAGGATCTGTCTCTGCTTAGACAGCTCTCCTTCACACCCCTCTGTGTGTGTTATGTCAGGGATGGGAAGGATGTAGGAGGTGTAGAGCTCTTATAAACACACACACACAAAAACACACACGGTCTCTGGTCCTATTTGATTATAATAATAATAATCACAGTTTTTGATTTCGGTTTAGATTTTAAATGTTCTATGCATAATGTGTAACACAGAATAAAACAATTAATAAAAGTCCCATGATAGTAGAGACCGCCAATTATTGCTTATCACTTATTTACCATAATTTATTCACATTACTTTAATAAAATATTTCAGTTGTTGTGTATAACATTTGTTTTATTTGATGACTTTAATTCATTCCAAATCATAATCTCATCTTTATAGAGCTGCTGTCTGTGCCATCTGACAAAATCACAAATTTAGTAGTTCTTCAAAGTAAATAATGATTTTAATGACTGCTGAATACCAGCTGTAGTAGGCACGCAATGGATTATGGTCATTGTAGTTAATTACCATGTTTTCTTTGTGCTAAACTATGTAGGATATTGGCCTGCTGGAAACTACAACTGACCTACAACATCGCACAGTTCAGGCTTGATCTGATTTATCTTGATAGAAACTGTACATTGAGGTCACAGGAAAAAAAAGAATGACATGGAATTCAAATTATTGAACCGATATCAGTCAATTAGTTGTTTAAAAAATGAAAAATAACAGATTTCCTCCACAATTTCGTTGTTTAAACAAGTTTTGTTCAGCTAATAAAATGAAAACATTACTTCAAACTACTTTTGGGTACCTTGTTAACATGACAACATGAAATCCATGTCTTAAACGTTGCTACGTTTTGGAAATGGCAAAGAAAACGTGTAATCTGCTTGATACATTAAAGTTACTTACCTTACAGATCAGGAAGTCAGCTCATTTCCACTCCATTCATACACAAATCCATTTGATTCATACACTTGCTTGTCTGGCTGTCATGTTTTTATTTTAACCTGCCCTACACTTATCTACACTGCAATAATATCATTTCACTAGTCCTCTATTATGATTCATGTTGTTCTATCCCACATAGCTCGTTAGTACTCCCTTGTGGTTGAATATATATGTATCTATTGTAGGTCCTTGGATACAACAATAAATCATGTGAAACAAATAAATACCTTCAAAGGATACTTTACAACTTACAATAATGACACCTTGTGAAACAGCTGTGAAAACCAACCTCACGATATTTAAGATTTTAATACATCAACTTTGATAATTTTTGGTACAGTTGTGTCATTCATTTATTTTTACAGATTTGTTGTAATCATAGACTAAAATACTGAATTGTGTTGTGTGGAATATTGAGGAGGTGATTGCTGTGTGGGTGGGAGATTCTGCATGTCACTTGTTCTCAACAGGCAGCCAGTCTCAGAAGGGGGACTTGAAGAGGGAGACTGCAGGCACTGCTGTGTTTGAAGTGCTAGTGTTTTTAGTTCATCTGTGTATCTCACATATTATGTGCCCAGTATGATAGAGCAAGAAAACTTTCTTAGCAGATAATGACAACATGACAATAACAGTAGCTGTAGATGATGTAATGAAAAGTTGAAGGGTGGTTAGTAATGGAGGACATCAGGTGGATCCACGTCTGGGTGTTGGACAGAACCCCTAGGTCCTGGAGAACAGGAGCAGAGTTAAAGGGAACAGGATAGGAGACGTAGACATAAAAAAGCAAACGCACAGGTTACAATTTGATGGATTAGTGCCGTGTTATAAATGGCTGGCCATCCGATATATATTGACAATGTAAGATATTGAAATATGTCTGATTATGTACCATGGAAAAAGTAATTGTAAAAAATAAATAAAACAAACCATTGTTGACAGAATACAACCTATAACATCCGTAACTTGTTCCAGCGTTCATGACCTCGGTCACTCAAGATAACCGCAGGAGAACCGTGGGTGTTGAAGATGTCCATCATTGATGGGTATCATACAAAACTAAAATCTATTTTTTGTTCCAAGCACCCCTTCTAATGGGTTACAGAAGGGAATATAGAGTTAAGGCGAATGGGTATTGCCTCCACCCACTTGGTAAAGTGATTGGTCGCCGTCAGACACCAGCTGTTTCCATTCCTGGATTTAATGGAGGGTCCGATGAGGTCCACCCCTAACATTTAAAGTGTTTAGAGAGAAGATTACTTTATTCTTATCCGTATCTGTGTCATACCGTCTGCAGATTTTCATATTTGTAAGGATACTGAGACACACACACATTCTATAATATTGAACTCTGCTGTGGTCAAATAAATTAACCATTCCAAAACAACTTATCAGGGCAAAATTTGAATTGGGACACTTACTGATCATGTGCCATGGTGAAACAACTTTGATGGGCTTCAACTCCGGCGCCACAGTCTTCGACCTCTCAAACTTCTGGCAGGCTAGACAGGTACTGACCTTTAAGCACAAAGTGACAAATTGAAACATTGTGTGCTCTCTGATATGACATTCATTGAAATCATAATGATTTCAGATATAATAGAACGTGATTGATAAACAGAAGGTTATTTCAAATGCCCAGCTGTCCACCTCCTTGACAATTCCCTGTCAGAAGAAGCGTAGTTTGCATCTCGGTCAGCATGGCCTCCTCCTCCTCCTTAGTAAAAATCACCCTCCTGTGTGGCTGGCCATCCGTCCCCCATAGGTACATGTGACTGCCTAACAAGTTGGAAGAGAAGAGTTGTTGAAATACTCAAGTCTAAGTACATTTACACTGCTGTCTATCTCTCTCAGTTTCTCTCTCTCCATCTCTCTCGCTCTGTCTTCCTGTTACGCTCGTCGTAGACCAAGGTGTAGCGTGGTAAGCGTACATCTTACTTTATTAGATGAACAAAAAAATAAAATATATATATATATATATATATATATATATATATAAACGGATGTAACGTTCTGCAGGCTACACAGTAACTATACAAAATCAAGATCCCACAATTAAAGGTGGGAAAAGGCTGCCTAAGTATGATCCCCAATCAGAGACAACGATAGACAGCTGCCTCTGATTGGGAACCATACCCGGCCAACAAAGAAATAGAAAAACTAGAATGCCCACCCAAAACACACCCTTCCACTCTCTTCCCACCTCTCTCTCCCTTTCTCACTTTCATCCTTTCCTTCTCACTTCCCCCCTCTCTTTCTCTGTGTCTGTCTAGCGAAGACACCTAGTGAAGGGGATTTGGAATTACCATAATTGCTTACACCTATCTAATTGATTGATCAGGTTTAACTTATAGCTAGACACCTCAATATGACAGACATATAACTATATCAGTGGAGGCTGCTGAGGGGAGGACGGCACATAATAATGACTGAAATGGAGTCAATGGAATGGTGTCAACCACATGGAAACCACATGTTTGATACCAATCCATTTACTCCATTCCAGACATTATTATGAGCCATCCTCTCCTCAGCAGCCTTCACTGAACTATATGTATAGCTAGCAACATGTAGGTGACCAACTAGCTAGATGGAAAATGGCAGGGGGACACTATTTTGAATGACAGGCCCTGGTAAAAAGTAGTGCAATATACAGGGAATAGGGTGTCATTTGGGAAGCACCCATGACGATGTGGAAGAGAGCCAGGGGCCAATAAAGCAATGGAAGGAAAAGGTCAGAGTTGTTTTAGTAGATTCAGCTGAAGAGCCTGCCCTTTTCGATACGTGAATGTGTGTGTTTGTGTATGCAGGGTGTGTGTGTGTGCGTGTGAGAGAGATATTGCTGAGTTTGTGTTGTAATCATGTGAAATGTCTGATGATGAAATCTCGCTCTCATATTTCTGAAACACATATGTCTATGTTTTATATTTGATCAATAGCAATGTTCCCTCTAAGCTGCGCGCGAGCGCAGTGGCCCCGAGACTGCCGAGTGGCGCAGAGGTCGAAGGCACTGTATTGCAGTGCTAGAGGTGCCACTACAGACCCGGGTTCGATCCCAGGCAGCCAGCTGCGACGGGGAGGCCCATGAGGCAGCGCACAATTGGCCCGGCTTCGTCCGGGTTCGGGGAGGGTTTGACTGGCCGGGATGTCCTTGTCCCATCGCGCTCTAGCGACTCCTCGTGGCGGGCCGGGCGCATGCACGCTGACTTTGGTCGCCAACTGTACGGTGTTTCCTCCGACAAATTGGCTGGCTTCCGAGCATTGTGTGAAGAAGCACTGTGGCTTGGCAGGGTGGTGTTTTGGAGGACGCATGGCTCTCGACCTTCACCTCTTCCGATAAAGCCTTTTTTTTTTGGTCTCGGGTTGTTAGCGGTCGGTGCACCCGGTTCAGCTGCCCTGTGCGCCAGGTAGGCCAACTGTTGCCATTTTGAACCACTTCATGTGTCTGAAGGTACAAACTCTGCCTTCCCAACTGGCTCAGAGAGCAAATCAAGTGCACTATAGGCTTACCGCTGGCCAATCGGATGGCTCAGATGACCATATCTGCAGTAACGTAAGTGTAACAGTATAGATTCCATCCCTCTCCTCGCCCCAACCTGGGCTCGAACCAGGGACCCTCTGCACACATCAACAATTGACACCCACGAAGCATCGTTACCCATCGCTCCACAAAAGCCGAGCAAGGGGAACAACTACTTCAGGTCTCAGAGCGAGTGACGTCACCGATTGAAACGCTATTAGCGAGCACCACCGCTAACTAGCTAGCCATTTCACACCGGTTACAGGTATAAGAAAGGTATAAGGTATAAGAAATCTAAAGCAAAATGAAAACGTTTAAAACCATGACTAGACAGAGACTGTCAACAAATACAGTAAAGAGCTGCTGTTTTTATGAGTGAGTTCATGTTTAAGTTCTTACTCAGCACTGTCAACACTTTGTATTCAACACTTTTATAAGCCATAAAATGCGCATTCTTCCTATTTCCACTCAGCGCTACAACAAGCAGTGCAGCAGTAATGAATGAGTAGGAAAGTGTATCTATAGACTTGCGTTGTTGTTATTATTAATCTCCATAGTTTTTGATGGTAGGTCACTCTGGTAGGCCTACATTATGATCAAATAGCCTCAGTAACCTACATGGCCACTGTTTAAACTGTAACTTAAAGCAGTACAGCCTCGGTGCTCACAGTAAACGCGCACTGGAAGTTGCACAACATTTTCACAACGCTCAAGTTTGCGCTCAGCAGACCTGACATTTGCTCAGTGCCGAAAAAATTTTGAGGGAACATTGATCAAGAGCACTGTCTTTTCAAACAGAATAACACAGTTGACATGTGTGCACCACTATCAAACACTGCATCAACTGAAGGCTATAGAGCCCTATACAAGTTCTAGGAACAATAATCAAGTTAAAATATATATACATGTTATTTGTCACATGCTTTGTAAACAGTAGGTGTAAACTATCAATAAAATGCTTACTTATGATAGAGGCTATTGAAAAAGTTATGGACCGTATCTCTGTGTGACCACATAGAATACTGCCCTAGTAAGATGGCCGACAAAATGTTCCATTCTGTAGGATTGGGGATCTATGACATGGTCTATGACATGAGCCTCTCTATGGTCTTATCTCTATGCTGAATCACACCTGGCGCTGGCTCCACATGTAAATCCAGGATTGTGTTTATGCTGCCAGCCTCACCTCGCCTCACCTAGCTACTGATTACCACCTGGCTACTGTTAGTCTTTTCATCACTGCTGGATGGGAGAATTTGCTCAGCCTCAAAATAGGATTGACCATCAATTGACCATCAGTCCAGGTGCTCCTGGCTTAGCTATGTTTGCATAGCAACCAGGTGAGGGAAACAAAAGAGAGGCACACACACATGCAGGTTTTTCTCTTCTTCGCTCGCTCACAGTCACACACTGAACCACACAGAACTGTATTTGTTCTCTTTGTTGTGGGTTTTATCGATGTGATGCAGTGGAGAGAGAGGCATGAATTGGGACAATCACCCTGCCATCAAAAAGGCTCTTTTATAGGCTGTATTATTGACGTTTTGATTAGGCCCTTTCATGGTCATTGTGATGTATTGTAGGAGTGCTGACCAGTCACAGTCAGTGGTGGGCCCAATATTCATCATCACACACTGTTGAGTCCAATCACAGGACGTATTATTATTATTGTGGCAGACTGCTGCTGGTTGTGAGGTGTGTGTGCGTGTGCGTGTGCGTGTGCGTGTGCGTGTGCGTGTGCGTGTGTGTGTGTGTGTGTGTGTGTGAGCTGCGAGGTGGTCAACCTGCTGGTGTGTCCAGCAATTCATGATTCATGTGTAATAATCCAAATCTCCCATGTGAGGGCTTTCAGAAGTGAAACCTGTGGAGAAACCATTTCATTTACACTGGCTGCTTCTCCAAACACCAAATAAAGACAAACATCAGTCAGATGCAGCTGCAGCACATGTGGAGTGGAGGGACTAGTCTGTTGTTTTCAAACAGTATTCTGATTGTTACACATATACTCAGCAGCATATTGTTTTCATTGTACAGTATTCCCAACACAAATATTACACTGGAGAATAGACAACGGCGCGAATTCACAAAGCTGGTGCTGATTTAGGACCAGTTCCTCATCATTCATTATGATGAATAATAAAAGGCAAAACTGATCCTAGATCAGCAACATTCTTTAGGGTGTCCACCCACTCTGAAAACCAACTTTGGTGATGAAATCTCACTTCCTTATGTTATAAAATACATTTTACCAAGACAAATATGATTATTCATGTTCTGAATCATTCAGTGGAGTCTTTCTCTAACATCCCTTAGAGAAAAACCACATACATTTTTCATAAAAACATTAGTTGTTCCAAAAACACGTGTTCATGTGATCACATGATATTATATGAAGTTAATGTGATATTAAATCAAGTTAATGTGATATTATATGAAGTTAATGTGATATTATGTGAAGTTAATGTGATATTATGTGAAGTTAATGTGATATTATATGAAGTTAATGTGATATTATGTGAAGTTAATGTGATATTATGTGAAGTTAATGTGATATTGTGATATTATAGGAAGTTAATGTGATATTATGTGAAGTTAATGTAATATTATGTGAAGTTAATGTGATATTATGTGAAGTTAATGTGATATTAAATTAAGTTAATGTGATATTATATGAAGTTAATGTGATATTATGTGAAGTTAATGTGATATTATGTGAAGTTAATGTGATATTATAGGAAGTTAATGTGATATTATGTGAAGTTAATGTGATATTGTGTGAAGTTAATGTGATATTATGTGAAGTTAATGTGATATTATGTGAAGTTAATGTGATATTATGTGAAGTTAATGTAATATTATGTGACGACATGTAAAGCAACATGTGATAACGTGAAAATATGGTAATGTGGAGTGTTCCAAAAATGGAACGTGAAAATTCAGATATAATGTTAACATTATATGCAAAAAGTCAGGTTTCGTAAAGTAATACATCTGATAATAAGGACCAAGCTCTGTAACAACTTTTGAGGAGTTTACATTTTGTGGTCTTTGTCTTTAAAGTTGTTTCTGCGATTTGCAAAAAGCTAAATTATCATGACATGAGCTGATTTAAATGTAAAAGGTTTTGAAAATAAAAAGCATGTTATATGATCAGTGCTCCATTGACATTTCACAGAGATACGCTTGTTTTGTGAGAAATTTTCAAAAAAGAACAGGAATTTTGAACGAATATGAAAATGTATACTAAAACATGAAAATACTATATGTCATGTCTCAAAATCGATATCCATCTTACCTCTATATTGTTTTATGTCCTCCGGATTCCAGAAGAAAGATGACAAGTTCAACGGGATAGTGAGCTTGTCAGGTAGCCAATAGCCTTAAAGGAAAAAACACAAATTCCTATAATTTACAGTGTTAAATAACACCAATATGTGAGAACAATATTTTTTGGTGAGAAAATATTTCATTTTGTCATTATAATAAGGTTGGTAGCAACGTGAAAATTGTTGTGAAAATCTTTTGCAGCTCAAGTGGTCTACAAAACCCACAATGCAATTCTCTTTCTATGGGCTAGCTAACTAGCTAGCTAGATAGCTAGATAGATAGATAGATACAGTAGCTAACAAACATAGCTACACACAATATTACCAAAGTCAATATCAGCATATGAAGTAGCTAGTTAGCTGTAAAATCACCAAACAATTTAAGGGTCTACAATCTCAACATGTTCAACCTGCAGATTTGATGTGCCTCGCAGAGCGCAGTCTGACATTCGCAATGGCCATGCAACAGCACCATGCAATCACAGGAGGTGGGTGGCACCTTCATTTGGGAGGACAGGTTCATGGTAATGATTGGAGTGGAATGAGTGGAATGGTATCAAATACATAAAACACATGGTTTCCAGGTGTTTGATACCATTCCATTTGCACTGTTCCAGACATTATTATGAGCCGTCCTCCCCTCAGCAGCCTCCACTGCTTACAATGCATCATGGACTGAAGAGGCAGACAAATAACATTTCTCGAGAGAAGACCAGCTACCGCGTTATGACATCGGCCGGTATTGACTTCCAGTGTAGTGACAGCGACTTTATCGCAATGCTACATCATACCAGCTGATGTTTTGCCTGCTTGAACGGCAATAGCTCAGATACGCAGTAAAACATTAAATGGCCCAGGTAATAGATAGGTCATAGGTCAGAGATTTTTATTTATTTTATTTTATTTCACCTTTATTTAACCAGGTAGGCTAGTTGAGAACAAGTTCTCATTTACAACTGCGACCTGGCCAAGATAAAGCAAAGCAGTTTGACACATACAACAACACAGAGTTACACATGGAATAAACAAACATATAGTCAGTAATACAGTAGAAAAAGTCTATATACAGTGTGTGCAAATTAGGCAACATAAGGGAGGTAAGGAAATAAATAGGCCATAGTGGCGAAGTAATTACAATATAGCAATTAAACACTGGAGTGATAGATGCGCAGAAGATGAATGTGAAAGTAGAGATACTGGGGTGCAAAGGAGAAAGATAAATAAATAAATACAGTATGGGGATGAGGTAGTTGGATGGGCTATTTACAGATGGGCTATGTACAGGTGCAGTGATCTGTGAGCTGATCTTACAGCAGGTGCTTAAAGTTAGTGAGGGAGATAATATGAGTCTCCAGCTTCAGTGATTTTTGCAGTTCGTTCTAGTCATTGGCAGCAGAGAACTGGAAGGAAAGGCAGCCAAAGGAGGAATTGGCTTTTGGGGTGACAAGTGAAATATACCGGCTGGAGTGCGTGCTACGGATGGGTGCTGCTATGGTGACCAGCGAGCTGAGATAAGGCGGGTCTTTAACTAGCAAAGACTTGTAGATGATCTGTCGCCAGTGGGTTTGGCGACGAGTATGAAGCGAGGGCCAGCCAACGAGAGCGTACAGGTTGCAGTGGTGGGTAGTATATGGGGCTTTGGTGACAAAACGGATGGCACTGTGATAGACTGCATCCAATTTGTTGAGTAGAGTGTTGGAAGCTATTTTGTAAATGACATCGCCAAAGTCAAGGATCGGTAGGATGGTCAGTTTTACGAGGGTATGTTTGGTGGCATGAGTGAAGGATGCTTTGTTGCAAAATAGGAAGCCGATTCTGGATTTAATTTTGGATTGGAGATGCTTAATGTGAGTCTGGAAGGAGAGTTTACAGTCTAACCAGACACCTAAGTATTTGTAGTTGTCCACATATTCTAAGTCAGAACCGTCCAGAGTAGTGATGCTGGACGGGCGGGCAGGTACAGGCAGCGATCGTTGAAGAGCATGCATTTAGTTTTACTTGCATTTAAGAGTAGTTGGAGGCCACGGAAGGAGAGTTGTTAACACAGTGTCCAAAGAAGGGCCAGAAGTATACAGAATGGTGTCGTTTGTGTAGAGGTGGATCAGAGAATCACCAGCAGCAAGCATTGATGTATACAGAGAAGAGAATCGGCCCGAGAATTGAACCCTGTGGCACCCCCATAGAGACTGCCAGAGGTCCGTACAACAGGCCCTCCGATTTGACACACTGAACTCTGTCAAAGAAGTAGTTGGTGAACCAGCCTCTGGTGCGGGGACCCTCGTCGCCGACCCCGGACCGGGGACCCTCGTTGCAGGCCCCGGACTGGGGACCCTCTCCGCAGGCCCCGGACTGGGGACCGTCGCTGGAGGTTCCGGACTGTGGCCCGTCGTTGGAGGTTCCGGACTGGGGACCCTCTCCGCAGGCCCCGGACTGGGGACCGTCGCTGGAGGTTCCGGACTGTGGCCCGTCGTTGGAGGTTCCGGACTGGGGACCCTCTCCGCAGGCCCCAGACTGGGGACCGTCGCTGGAAGTTCCGGACTGTGGCCCGTTGTTGGAGGTTCCGGACTGGGGACCCTCTCCACAGGCCCCGGACTGGGGACCGTCGCTGGAGGTTCCGGACTGTGGCCCGTTGTTGGAGGTTCCGGACTGTGAAACGTCGCCGGAAGCTCTGGACTGGGAACTGTTGCCGGAAGCTCTGGACTGGGAACTGTCGCCGGAAGCTCTGGACTGGGAACTGTCGCCGGAAGCTCTGGACTGGGAACAGTCTCCGGGAGCTCTGGACTGGGAACAGTCTCCGGAAGCTCTGGACTGGGAACTGTCGCCGGAAGCTCTGGACTGTGGAGACGCACTGGAGGCTTTGATGCGTGGGACCAGTACCGGTGGCACCGGGCTTATGACATGCACCTCAGGGCGAGTGCGGAGAGGAGGCACAGGATGTACTAGACTGTGGAGGCGTACTGGAGGTCTAGAGCGCAGAGCTGGCACCACCCTTCCTGGCTGGATGCTCACCCTAGCCCGGCAACTGCGGGGCGCTGGCACAGGACGTACTGGGCTGTGGAGACGCACCGGAGACACAGTGCGCAGGGCCGGCG